>NC_091471.1:107985614-108285614 GCF_036971445.1 Narcine bancroftii | reverse complement strand
AGAATAGAATACAAGAGCAAGGATGTGATGTTAAGGCTTTCTAGGACACTGTGTAGTATAGAGACCTCATGGTGTATTGTGAGCATTTTTGGGCTCCTCATTTAAGAAAAGGTGTGCTGATGTTTGAGAGGGGTTCAGAGCAGGTTCACGAGGATGATTCTGGGAATGAAATGGTTATGAAGTGAGAACCGTTCGACAGCTCGTGTCCTGTACTCGTTGGAATTTAGGAGAATGAAGGGGATCTCATTGAAACATTTTTAAATGTTGAATGGCATGGTCAGAGTCAGTGTTGAAAGTCTGTTTCTGATGTTGGGAGAGTCTAGGACAAGAGGGCACAACTTCAGGATTGAGGAGAGTCCACTTAGAACAGAGATGTGTGTGGCGCGCTGTTTGCCAGAATCAGATACACACTAGGTAAAGACTGTACAGCAGGCTTTAATCCACAAATACTTCCACAGAGCCAGGCTGGCTGTAGCTGCAGTAACTCTGAGTGAGGCTTCAGGAGGCCAGCGCAGGCTTATATCCCGGAGGGTGATTGACACCCGACTAGGTGGGGCTTGATCCATTCAGGCCAACTGATCGACAGCCGGCCAGGTATTGTCCAGTCCCTTTACACTCCTGCAGGTACCGATGTTGCTCCCTGCAGTAGGCCAGTGGTGTACCACCACATTCTGGAGGAATGTCGTTAGCCAGAGAGTGATAAATCTTCAGAATTTGTTGCCATAGGCTATTGTGGAGGCCAGGTTATCAAAGGTTATGGGGAGAAAGCAGGGGAGTGGAGCTGAGTGGAAAATGATTGAATGGCAGGTCAGACTTGATGGGTTGAAGGGCCTATTTCTGGTCCTAGGCCTTAAAGTCTTAATAATTGCTCACTGTTACAGTTGGTGCAAGGGAAAAAATATGTGGTATTTCAATAGTGGTGGTCCCAGATTAATTTATGGCTAAGGCAATAAGGGGAGATTCAAGAACCTGATTGCCAATGGATAGAAACTTTTTTGATCTGTGATGTGCCGAAGTACAGGCTTCTTCCCTAAGGCAATAGTGATAAGACATTATGGCCAGGATCATAGGGGCCCTTGTTGAAGCTGGCTGCCTTTTTTGATGCAGCACCCCACATGATGTTTTCAATGGATGGGATTCAGAACCTGTGAAGGACTTGGATATGTTTGCTACTTTGTGCAGTCTTCTGCATTCTTTCTGCAAATTATCAAAACAGGGCATGATGCAACCACAGTGTACCTGGAAAAGTTTGTCTCTAGCTTTTTGGATTCAAAATCTTTGAAATACATGCTCCCAACTCCACCACCTACTAAATATCAGACCTGGGATGCCAAAGAATGGAAACTGCAAATGGCACGTTGATATAAAAAGATCTTTCTTTGTAAATCCGCACTTTCGAACTTTTGTTCCATCCCTTCCTTGTTGCATTTTGTAAGATATTTATATGCTCACAAAACAACTTCTATAATTGCATTTTAAATATGCATGACCATGAACTTGGACTTGAATTTGATTTAAAATGAATTGTTTATTGTTACATTCTGAGTTTACAATGAAAAACATTGTTTTCTGTGCTATCCAGGCAAGTTGACACATATTTAAATACAAGAGGTAGTGCAAAATAAAACAAGTACTGACTATAGTATTGCAAAGTTCAGGTAAATAGTGCAAAGGCAACATCATTTTACCAATGAATAGTCTGTTCAATAGCCTGTAAACAGTGCATTAGAAATTGTCATTGAACCTGCTTTTGTATGCTTTCAAACTAATGTATTTGTTGTTTTTATATGTAAAAACAGGAATTAGGGGATATGGGGAGAAGGCAGGTAGGTGGAGTTAGGTCATAAATTAGATCAGACATGATCGTATTGAATGGTGGAGCAGGCTCGATGGGCCTTTTTTGGCCTACTCCTGTTCCTACTTCCTATGTTCCTATGTCCAATTTAATGGAGAAAAAGAGAGAATGACAATAGTGGGGATGGGTGTTTTAATACATTGGTTGTTTTCCTGACCCAGCAGGCAGTATAGACAGAATGACAGGAAGGGAGGTTGGTTTGGTTGACAGCCTGAGAATCATTCACGGCTCTCAGCAATTTCTTGGAGTCTTGGGAAGAGCAGTTCTCAGGTATCGAGCTTAACCAGTCAAGGCCCCTCAACTCTTCCTCTGCTGCATTGATGACAACTTTGGGGCTGCCTCATGTACCCTGATGAACTCATTGACTTCATCCACTTTGCTGCCATCTTGCATCCTGACCTCAAATTCATTTGGTCAATCACAAGCAACACTCTCCCTTTCCTCGACCTCTCTGTCTCCGTCTCAGGAGACAAACTCTCGACAGACTTCAATAAACCCGCCAACTTCCACAGCTCCCTCAACTACACCCCTTCCCACCCTGTCCCCTGTAAAGATTTCATTCCTTTCTCTAATCCTTGCTCTTGCTCTTTGCAAACTTCTAGATAGCATTGGAATTGTGCCTGGCCACATAGTCATGAGTGTATAATGAGTAGAGCATCCTTGGGGTGCGCCTGTTTTGATAATCAGTGAGGAGGAGACGCTGTTCCCAATTCATACTGACTGTGGTCTTCCAATGAGAAAGTCAAGGATCCAGTTGCAGAAGGGGGTATAGAAGCCTAAAGTTCTCAATGAAGGTGATATTGAAGTATGTAGCTTTTTGACCAGCACTGAGGAAATAATGGTATTGAAGGCCAAATGGAAGAAGTTGAAAAACTGTTATATCAACAGTAGATTTATAATCAAACAATTCCCATGTAATTAAAGTGCACATTCCAATTATTCTCTCGACAGCAGTGAAGATATTCCTTGGAATACCAGTTCCTTTGCATTAGTGAGCTCACCAGTATGGCCTTTCATAATAATGATGTTCCAAACTGTTGATTTTGGTAATCCTAAGATTTGGGTGATGGCTCTTGCTGTTTTATGCTTGTTCTGCTGCCTCAAAATGGCTTCCTTGACTTTCTTTAGCACAATTCTGGTCCTCATATTGACTCAATATGTAAAAACAGGAATTAGGGGATATGGGGAGAAGGCAGGTAGACTAGACTAGACTAGACTCCAAAGGTGATCAAAAGCTTAGAAGCAAGCCCAGTTCGCTTATACCTGCACTTGAACATACCTGAATACTCACAAAGACATTTGAAGCCAAATGTCCCAAACATTATGGTGCCCTGAAATGAGGGGACTGTGTATAAAAATTCCAGAAATTTCTACATGGTCAACCCAAAATTGATAAAAAATAACTTGAATAAAATCCGGATTGTGCATTTTAATTACTTTGTCGCATTCGCGCTATGTAAGCATGAAGAAGAACGACACGCACACCAAAGCCTTGCAAAATGAGACTGGTTTATTGCTCTGGCCACTGCGCTTATTTGGGACCCAGGCGCTGATGTCAGAGCCTCGTGCCATCGTAGCGCTGGCATGGGATTGGCCTGCATTTCTGTAAAAGTTCCATATCTTCCTACCATGCGGAGGTTACCTTGGATGATGGCCGGTGTCACACCCAGGTCCGTGCGGTCGCCTCGTTTGTCAGCTATTTTGTGGGCTGGTCCATGTCTCCGTGTGCAGGCCACTATACAAACTCACACCTCCCCCCCCCGAACCAGTAATTGGGCCATTGTCCGTAGCCTTGGGTGGTCTGTCCCTGTGTTGCAGGGGAGGAGTGGGGACCGGCTCATTATAGTCCAGATATGCCAGTTTCAAGCGGTCAACAGAAAAAGTCTCCTCCTTACCACCGATATTGAGGACGAAGGTGGAATCATTGTCCCTGATGACCCTATATGGCCCCTTGTAGGGTTGTTGAAGGGGTGGCCAGTGTGCATCCCTTCTCATGAATACGTACTGACAATTCTTTGGGTCCCTGGGGATGTTATGTTTGGACTGGTCATGTGGCGGGGGTTGCTGCAAGACCAGGGACCCCAGTTTTTGCTGCAAGTTCTCAAGGGTTGCCATAGGGTCTTCTGGGCATTTATTGGGGGCCGGGAACTTCCCAGGGATGATTAAAGGCATGCCATAGACCACCTCTGCTGCCAAGGCATTGAAGTCTTCCTTCGGCGCAGTATGAATTTCCAACAGGAGCCAAGGCAGTTCCACCATCCAGTTGGGACCCTTGAGCCAGACCATCAAGGCTGCCTTGAGGTGCCTGTGAAACTGATCCACCAACCCATTGGCCTGAGGGTTATGTGCTGTGGTGTGGTGGAGCTGTGTCCCCAGAAAGTTAGCCAGCACTGCCCAGAACCCAGAGGTGAATTGAGCCCCCCGTCCGAGGTTAGGTGCTCTGGGACCCCGAATCTGGACCCCATGTATCAATGAATGCCCTGGTGCAGGTTTCTGTGGTGGTATCAGCCAGTGGGACTGCCTCCTGCCTCCTTGTGAAGCGGTCATCCATGGTCAAGAAGTATCTTTCCCCACGGGAAATGGTAACGGCTCCACAATGTCGATGTGTACATGGCTGAACCTGCGCCGTGCTGATTCAAAGTCTGTGTGGGCACTCTCATGTGAACCTGCACTTTGGAGGGCTGACAGTTCATGCAGGTTTTGCCCCACTGGCTGACCTGTTTACAGCGGCCATGCCAGACAAACCTGCTAGCCACCATTTTGACCGTGGCACAAATTACGAGGTGTGTCAGGTTGTGGATGGTATCGAAAACCTGGCGCCTCCATGTAGCTGGGAGGATGGGATAGGGGCTGCCAGTAGAGACGTTGCACAATAATGTCAGGTTACCTGGACTGACGGGGACGTCCTCCACCCTGAGGTTAGAGACAGCTGTTCTATATGCGGGGATCTCAGGGTCCTGCTGCTGTGCTTTGGGACAGGACATGTACTGACTTGATCGCGGGGTGTGATGGAGCATCGGCTACCACATTACTTTTCCCCACAATGTGCAGTATGTCCATGGTAGGTTCAGACTCATAAGACAAGTGTCTGTTGTCGGGCCGATTATGGGTCTGATACGTTATGGAAGGCGAAGGTCAGCGGCTTGTGATTGATAAAGACCTTGAATTGCCAACCATCCAAAATGTAACAGAAATATCTTACCGCCAGGTATATTGCCAGTAGCTCTCGGTCAAAAGTGCCATGTTTGAGCTCTGGGGGGAGGGGCGGAGATGCCTGCTGATAAAGGCTAGGGGTTGCCACTGGCCCTCAATGAGCTGTTCCATTATGCCACCTATCGCTGTGCTGGAGGCATCGACTGTCAGGGCAGTAAGTGCCTCCAGTCTGGAGTTGAACAGGAGGGTGGCATTGGCTCGTGCATCTTTGGCATTCTGGAATGCCCTGGAAGACTAATCATCCCAGGTAATGTCCTTTGACTTGCCCACCATCAGAGCCAAGAGGGGGAGCATGATGTGTGAATTGCCGATATGAACCTCTTGTAAAAGTTTATCACATTGGCGAATTCCTGTAGCCCTTTTACTCTGTGTGGCTTAGTGAAGTGCTGGACTGCCTCATCCTTCTCAGGGTGGGTTGTAGCCCTGTGTCTATTTATCCTGTGCCCCAGGAAGTCAAAGGTGTCCAGGCTGAATTGGCATTTCATGGGGTTGATGGTCGACCCAAATTCACTCAAGTGGGAGCACAGTTGTCTCAGGTGGGCGGTGTGGACTTTGCAGCTGCAGCTGGTGATGAGGAAATCATCCAAATAGATAAACGCAAATGGGAGGTCCTGGCCCACTGCATCCATCAATTGCTGAAAACTTTGTGCCACGTTCATTCAATCAAAGGACAAGTGGAGAAATTCAAACAATCCAAATGGGGTTATGATTGCAGTCTTGGGGACATCCTGGGTGAATTGGGATTTGGTGGTACCCCTGGATGAGGTCCACCTTGAAGAACACTCAAGCTCAGTGCAGGTTGGCGGCAAAGTCTTGGATATGGGGCACAGGATATCTGTTGGGCATGGTGGCTTTGTTGAGGCAGCAGTATCGCTCCATGGTCTACAACTCCACGCTGATCTGGGCACCATGTGGAAGAGAGAGGCCCAGGGACTATTGGAGTTCTGTACAATCCGAAATTCCTTCATTTCCTTAAACTCCTCCATCGCTAGGCCGAGCTTCTCAGGAGAGAGCCGATGTGCCCTACATAGAGTGGGAGGCCCTCAGTCAGAACGTGGTGCCTTACCCCGTGCTTTGGCTCAGCCAAGGAGAACTGTGGCACCACTATTGAGAGGAACTCTGTCAGGATGTGGGCAAATTCAGTTCTGATGAAGGATCATTAACCTAAAGATGGGTCCTGTTACTCTCTCCATAGTGGCTGCCCAGTCCAAGGAGGTGCCTCCTCACCACCGAGTCTGCGGAATGAATGCTGTTACTTTACCCATTCTCATGTTTTAATATCAACTTCTTAAAGGTTAATGTATCAACACGAAACATTGCTTTGCTAATTACATTTGGCAATGCCAGATAATTGAACATATGCTGTTTGTAGAGTTTCTATTTTCAGGATTGAAGACTATCCAGATTTAGATTAAACACTCGGAATTTGAAATGAAACAGACCTGACTGCAAAGGCTGGAGATTTAAATAAAAAGAACCTTCTGTCCACCCAAAATAGCAAAAGCAAATATTGATATGTGAGTGAAAAGAAAGGCTAAGTAACTGATTTTCATGCCCAATACAAAAAGTATGAAGTATTTCTCAAGGTTTTACACCAACGGCTAGCAATCTGTTCGCTCTTCATTCCAAATGCCAAGCATATACGATAATCTCTCACTGTTAAATCTCCAGTCATTGGAAATAATAGGGCAAATCTTGCATTGACTAAAACACTGCTGGCTGCTTGCCTTTGGACTGCACTGTTTCCACTAGTGTGGTCCTGAGTACAGACATATGCTCAGATTCCAGATCCTCACTCAATGGTTTTCCCTAGCATTGCACCAGATAAGATGCCCCCTCAGCATTAGTGTCTGACTGTAATCCCAGTAAGTCAGTAAGATTCCTTGTTTCATGATCTGTAAAAAGTGAAGTTGAATGTCACTAATAGTGACAAATATCCAAGGACTAAAATTTAAACCAAAGTCAAAATTATTTATAAAAATGGCACACATATTTAAAGGCAATTAAATGATGATCAAAGAAAAGGTTCCTGTAGCCTTTTTCCACAGACATTGCTTATCATTTACATTAATGTAGCCATTGGCTTTCGGAGTCAAAATTAGAATCAGGATTTATTGTCTTGAACAAGTCATGAAATTCAGTGTCTTGCAGCAGCGTCACAGAGCAAACATTCATATTATAACCTTCTTACAACATTACTATTACAAAAATAACAGTGCACGAAAAGTAAGGCAGTGTCTTTGGTTCATTGATTATTCAGGAATCTGATGGCTGTGGAGAAGAAGCTGTCCTTGTGCCACTGAGTGCTCGTCTTTAGGCTCCTGTACCTCCTTCCTGATGGTAGCAGAGTGAAGAGGGCATGGCCTGGGTGGTGGGTGGTCTTTGAGGATAGAGGCTGCTTTTTTAAGACACTGCCTCATGTAGATATCCTCAACGGAGTGAACTCTGGTGTCTGTGATGTCACAGGACGAGTTAACAATCTTCTAGAGTTTATTCTTGTTCTAAGATTTGGCACCTTCATACCAGGCAGTGATGCAACCAGCCAAAATGCTCTCCACAGAACACCTGTAGAAGATTTTGAGAGTTTTTGGTGACATACTGAATCTCCTCAGACACCTCACGAAGTATAGCCACTGGTGAACCTTCTTTGTGATTGCATCAATAGGGAGGCTCCAGAACAGATCCTCGGATATATTGACATCCAGGAATTGGAAGTTCTTGACCCTCTCCACTACTGAGGAGTGGATTGTGTTCCCCTGACTTCCTCCTAAAGTCCACAATCATCTCCTCGGTTTTGCTGACATTGAACATAAGGTTGTTGTCACACCATTCAACGAGGTGTGCCAGCAGATTTCCAGCAAATCACATCGGAGCCAGGACTTCTGAAATGGGAGCTATGAAATGGCTTCATACCAGGGTACAATTGATTATTGTACAAGTCAGAAGAGATACTTACTTTATTCAGGTCTATAGCGGCATTTGACTACAAAACATTAAGTTCCAAACTGAGGACTTGTCAAATGAAGCTTGAAGTTATGGAAAATTATTTTTAAATAAAATTACAAAAACAGTGAAGGTGAATTATTAACAAATTAGAAATAATTTAAATGTATTATTTTTCACAATTACTGTGACATCTTTAATATTGTACTCTGTAATCAGTGCACTTGACCATTGGTCAACACTAAATGAAGTTTCCAAGTATTAATAGTTCATTAATTCCTGATTAAGTCAACAAATTGCTGAATTTAGGATTTTCTGTGAATTAAGACAGACTAGTCCATCCAAATTACAAGCACCTGCTTCAAAGACCTATATCTATCTCTCCTTGTTCAGGCATCAAAACATACTTAAAATCTTAGGCTTCAATTACATTGGACATTGAAGATTTTGTTCCCTGAACACTTTTGGGTGTATTTCATGGATTTTGAGCTGCTGATCACAAAATTCATCATAACAATTTCCTATCACTTATCATTTTTTAGATATAACCTATTTTTGTGATTTCCTGTTATGTTTTAAGTCTACCTCAAGCTACAACATCATATGTAATTGAAAATGTATTTTCTGCATTTGCACTGGGACTTCTTCCCTGCTGATCTTGGTGCAGTTTCTGATGAACATGGTGAAAGGTTTCACAAGGACATTGTGGCCATGGAAAAGTGGTATCAGGGCGACTGGAATCTATCAATGCTGGCTGACTAATGTTGGACACAGACATGAGTGGTATCAGATGATGAGTACAAATGGAAAGCAGCAGCAAAATATTTATAGGTCAGTTGAACTAATGCAATGTGCCAGCATCATTATGCAATTAAAAATGCTAAATTCAATAAAAGTTATTTTAACATTTCTCCAACTTTCTACATGATACAGAAAATGTGGAATTATCTTTGTGTTCATCTTGCAGTTGTATATCATAATCCCCATTTTTTTTCAGGAAGGAAATCGTTTTAAAAAAATGTTGTCCACTATTAGTCAGTCCCAGTGTCTCAAACCTCCTTTCATATAAATAGAAAGAAAATTTGACTTTGGAGCAAAGTAAGTTGAAATTCAGCTGTTTGGGCAAAAGTGGAGTGGACGGAATAAGCCTCAATTGTATCAGAGACCAGGCTCAGGAGATAATATGGTCATTTTACCCTTTAGTTCCATGTGAATTTTGATGGCACTGACTGGTTTTTGCAGTTCCAACTAATCTCATGGAATCATGGAAGTTCATTGACATAAAATGATAAATCTACTTCTCTCTCCACACGTGGTCGCTGACATGCTCAATACTGAGTAATATACAGATTTTTGCTGTATACTATTATTGGTTGATAAACGGCCAGAGCATTTTTATGGAGGGAATTAACAAAAAAAGGATGGGTCTAATGTGCCTAAATCCTTTTTTTTTCCACTTGCAGCAACATCTTTGGCTTGGCTTCGCGGACGAAGATTTATGGAGGGGGTAAAAGTCCACGTCAGCTGCAGGCTCGTTTGTGGCTGACAAATCCGATGCGGGACAGGCAGACACGGTTGCAGCGGTTGCAAGGGAAAATTGGTTGGTTGGGGTTGGGTGTTGGGTTTTTCCTCCTTTGCCTTTTGTCAGTGAGGTGGGCTCTGCGGTCTTCTTCAAAGGAGGTTGCTGCCCGCTGAACTGTGAGGCACCAAGATGCACGGTTTGAGGCGATATCAGCCCACTGGCGGTGGTCAATGTGGCAGGCACCAAGAGATTTCTTTAGGCAGTCCTTCTACCTCTTCTTTGGTGCACCTCTGTCACGGTGGCCAGTGGAGAGCTCACCATATAACACGATCTTGGGAAGGCGATGGTCCTCCATTCTGGAGACGTGACCTACTCAGCGCAGTTGGATCTTCAGCAGCATGAATTCGATGCTGTCGGCCTCTGCCATCTCGAGTACTTCGATGTTGGAGATGAAGTCGCTCCAATGAATGTTGAGGATGGAGCGGAGACAACGCTGGTGGAAGCGTTCTAGGAGCCATAGGTGATGCTGGTAGAGGACCCATGATTCGGAGCCGAACAGGAGTGTGGGTATGACAACGGCTCTGTATACGCTAATCATTGTGAGGTTTTTCAGTTGGTTGTTTTTCCAGACTCTTTTGTGTAGTTTTCCAAAGGCACTATTTGCCTTGGCGAGTCTGTTGTCTATCTCGTTGTCAATCCTTGCATCCGATGAAATGGTGCAGCCTAGATAGGTAAACTGGTTGACCATTTTGAGTTTTGTGTGCCCGATGGAGATGTGGGGGGGCTGGTAGTCATGGTGGGGAGCTGGCTAATGGAGGACCTCAGTTTTCTTCAGGCTGACTTCCAGGCCAAACATTTTGGCAGTTTCCGCAAAACAGGACGTCAAACGCTGAAGAGCTGGCTCTGAATGGGCAACTAAAGCAGCATCGTCTGCAAAGAGTAGTTCACGGACAAGTTGCAGCAGCATAAAACATACAAAATTTCCATATCTGTGTTGGGTTTCCTCCGGGTGCTCCAGTTTCCTCCCATCATTCAAATGCAACTTATTCTCTATTTTGTTTTCATGAGTGCTTTAAACATTGTACAATATTGTACAATATTCCCTCTGTTTATCACATTTACTATAAGGACATTTCCCTCCACTGACCCACCTAGTTCCTCCAGTGGTTTGTTATTTGATCAAGATTAGAGCATGTGCAATCAATTGTGTTAATTGTGTCAACATCATCAAAGAACTCAACCAACAGCATCCTGAATATTGATTAAAAATAATGCAAATGGACCAGAAACATAATTTGTGTGGGAAAAAATGCTGGCCAGAGGTGGGTTATCACAATGCAAGTTACCTTCTTCCTGAATCCTGAAACATTTCCATCATCTCCATCAAGAAGCTCAGCAAACCCAAGGGCAGTGCAGATAATTTAATTATAAACTCATCCCTATCTAAAACATTTATTCATTCCGACCTGTTGGCTAAGACTGAAGTGTGTATGACCTACAAGATGCACAATGGAAAGTCTCAAAACAAACCTCTAAAACCTCTATCAACAGCACCCAATGTTGAGTCCTTTACTAGAAAACACCACTACCTGCAAGATTCTGTTCAAGTCCCATACCATCCTTATTTAAAAATATGTCAACATTTCTTCATTGTTAAAAAATTCTCGCAATGCCAGAACCTCCATCACATGGATTGCAATCCCACTTATTGTTACTATGCCAAGGGTCATTCAGTGCAGGCAGCATATGATGTCCTTGCCAGCTGTACCTGCATCCCATGAATGAATTAAAAGGCTTTACCGCTCACATTCGAAAGCAAATGCAACATTAAGCAGGCCGGTCCAGTGATCAAATTCAGACATTTTCAGAGAATGCACAGTGTATCCGTGTAATGCCCAATCTGTACAATCGTGCGACATGATTAGCAAGGTGCTTGATGCAATGTTGTTACAGCGCCAGTGATTGGGACCAGGGTTCGAATGCTGCGCTGCCTGTAAAGAGTTTGTATGTTCTCCGCATATCTGTGTTGGGTTTCCTCCGGGTGCTCCAGTTTCCTCCCATCATTCAAAACATACTGGGGTCATAGGTCAATTGGATGTAATTGGGCTGCATGGGCTCATGGACTGTTCCTGCATGTCTCCATTTAAAATTTTTAAAAATTAAAATGCTACTGCAATTGAAGCCTAAGATTTTAAGTATGTTTTGATGCCCGAACAAGGAAACACAAGGAGATGGCAGATATTGATATTCAAGATCTAGGCCATTTGGCAAGACTGAAGTCTGCATCTGAAACACTATCGCTTTTCTCACTACTATTGCTGTAAAAATCTCTATTTTTTTAATATTTTCTATCTTCAGATTTCCATTTATTTTTTTCCACTGAAAAAGAGAATCAGGTGGAATATAAAAGTAATAATTCGTGTGCCGTGGCCAAGCAAGCTGGGACGTGGCAGCGAGGTCCTTGGGTCGTAGGTTTTATATCGGAGTGGCCTTCTCCTATGCAGGTTTCTTACCCGGACTGGAGGGGCCTGCCTCCCCTCCTAGGTCGGTCCATACTGCCCGGACCGGGGCCGAGGCCGCCGCAGCTCACCCTGTGCCTGGACTGGGGCCGCCGCCTCCCACTCTCAGCCCGGATCGGGGCCTTCGCCTGCCCCACTCGACCGAGGCCGGGGCCGCCGTCTCCCCCTTGCTCCTGCCCGGATCGGGGCCGCCGCCGTCTACCCTTCGCCCGGACCGGGGCCGGGGCCGCTGCTGCTCTCCCTGTGCCCGGACTTGGGCCGCCGCCTCCCACTCCCTGTCCGGACCGGGGCCTCCGCCTGCCTCACTCGACCGAGGCCGGGGCCGCCGTCTCCCCCTTGCTCCTGCCCGTATCGGGGCCGCCGCCGTCTACCCTTCGCCCGGACCGGGGCCGGGGCCGCTGCTGCTCTCCCTGTGCCTGGACTGGGGCCGCCGCCTCCAACTCTCTGCCCGTATCGGGGCCTCCGCCTGCCTCACTCGACCGAGGCCGGGGCCGCCGTCTCCCCCTTGCTCCTGCCCGTATCGGGGCCGCCGCCGTCTACCCTTCGCCCGGACCGGGGCCGGGGCCGCTGCTGCTCTCCCTGTGCCTGAACTGGGGCCGCCGCCTCCCACTCCCTGCCCGGACCGGGGCCTCCGCCTGCCTTTGGCAAATACTAGAGCGCATCGGATGTCCCCCAAAGTTCCTCAACATGATTATCCAACTGCCCGAAAACCAACAAGGTCGGGTCAGATACAGCAATGAGCTCTCTGAACCCTTCTCCATTAACAATGGCGTGAAGCAAGGCTGTGTTCTCGCACCAACCCTCTTTTCAATCTTCTTCAGCATGATGCTGAACCAAGCCATGAAAGACCCCAACAATGAAGACGCTGTTTACATCCGGTACCGCACGGATGGCAGTCTCTTCAATCTGAGGCGCCTGCAAGCTCACACCAAGACACAAGAGAAACTTGTCCATGAACTACTCTTTGCAGATGATGCCGCTTTAGTTGCCCATTCAGAGCCAGCTCTTCAGCGCTTGACGTCCTGCTTTGCGGAAACTGCCAAAATGTTTGGCCTGGAAGTCAGCCTGAAGAAAACTGAGGTCCTCCATCAGCCAGCTCCCCACCATGACTACCAGCCCCCCCACATCTCCATCGGGCACACAAAACTCAAAACGGTCAACCAGTTTACCTATCTCGGCTGCACCATTTCATCAGATGCAAGGATCGACAATGAGATAGACAACAGACTCGCCAAGGCAAATAGCGCCTTTGGAAGACTACACAAAAGAGTCTGGAAAAACAACCAACTGAAAAACCTCACAAAGATAAGCGTATACAGAGCCGTTGTCATACCCACACTCCTGTTCGGCTCCGAATCATGGGTCCTCTACCGGCACCACCTACGGCTCCTAGAACGTTTCCACCAGCGTTGTCTCCGCTCCATCCTCAACATCCATTGGAGCGCTTACACCCCTAACGTCGAAGTACTCGAGATGGCAGAGGTCGACAGCATCGAGTCCACGCTGCTGAAGATCCAGCTGCGCTGGATGGGTCACGTCTCCAGAATGGAGGACCATCGCCTTCCCAAGATCCTGTTATATGGCGAGCTCTCCACTGGCCACCGTGACAGAGGTGCACCAAAGAAGAGGTACAAGGACTGCCTAAAGAAATCTCTTGGTGCCTGCCACATTGACCACCGCCAGTGGGCTAATAACGCCTCAAACCGTGCATCTTGGCGCCTCACAGTTTGGCGGGCAGCAACCTCCTTTGAAGAAGACCGCAGAGCCCACCTCACTGACAAAAGGCAAAGGAGGAAAAACCCAACACCCAACCCCAACCAACAAATTTTCCCTTGCAACTGCTGCAATCGTGTCTGCCTGTCCCGCATCGGACTTGTCAGCCACAAACGAGCCTGCAGCTGACGTGGACTTTTTACCCCCTCCATAAATCTTCATCCGCGAAGCCAAGCCAAAGAAGAATTAGGCAGTTTTTCTATCACTTCTGTTTCATCCCAAACAATAACTGTGAACTGTTATGATTATTGTCTCCACTTTCTCCATGAACACAAAATATTTAATCTTTCCTTTTACTTCCAGAAATCAATTTTGAACCACAGTGCAAGCTAATTGCTGATGTTTTTGCTGAATGCTTTTTAAAACAAGTCAATGTTTTATTTATTTGAATCTGATTAGAGAAAAAAAATCAATCCATTAAAGCAAAATTGCAAATCTTTTCAGGTGTGGGATGTTGCTAAATGAGGACACGGCTGGAAGCAAAGCAATTTGATGCTAATCTAATTTTAAGTTTGTTTGTCACAAAACACCAGGAACAGTGAGTAAGGATTATCAGTAGTCAGATGCAAAAGAGAACAATTTACAAAGAATAGGATAACAATAGAAAGCAAGATTAAATAGCACCAAGCAAATTATGGGGCTCATTCAGGAACCTGATGGCTGCGATGAAAAAACTGTTTTTGCTTTCCCACTCTTAAGCTACCTCTGCGATGGGAGAGGAGAGTGTGTCTAGTGGTGATGTGTTGGTGTATATAATCTGGCTTATGTTCAAAATATTTGAGCTACTAACTTGATCTGTTAGTAGTTCTTTTGTAATTTAATTCTCAATTATGAAGAATCTCCTGTGAAATGTATTTAAAATTGCTATTTGGTGATGTAACACATCATTCACCCTATGTGAAATCAAAACCCTCTTGAAACATTGACTTCCGAACTGTGAAATCCTTGTCAACAACCTGTCTTGAGAAAAGGGAACATTAATAAAAGTGACTTCATAATTTCATTCAAATTACATGGCAGGTTAGCAGTTAGCGCAATGCTGTTACAGTACCTGCAGCGGGTTCAAATCCCGCACTGTCTGTCAGGAGTTTGTACATTCTTTCCGTGTCTGCGTGAGTTTTTCCCTGGGCTCCAGTTTCCTCCCACCCTTCAAAAGATGGCAGGGTTGTTGTAGGTCAATTGAGTGTAATTGGGCGGCACAGCCTCGTGGGCCAAAAGGGCCTGTTACCGTGCTGTATGTCTAAATTTAAAAAACAAATGTTTACAATTAGTAAGGGTTGTTTGAACTTGTGCAAAAAATAGAGAGGGAATTACTTCAACATTAATTCAAAAAATGATAATTGATATCTTCTGAATTAATTAATTAAGGCTGAAGTCAAGACCAACTGGAAGCATTATATGCTCGGTATAGCGCATGCTGTTAAATGTTCCATTTAATATGCTAGTGTTGACTATAACATAAAGCAAAGAAAGCACTGTATGATCTTGTTCTTAAGTTGAACAATAAGTCAAGCTTCCTCAGAAAAAACTTGTTCAAGATGTCATATTCTCTAAATGATTGAACTGGGCACAAACATTTTAATAATACATGTACTCCAGTCAGAAGAATTGAAAAAATGAAAACTGAAGGGTGAATATCTGTGTAAAAATGTTCTTATCCATTCTGAATTCAAGAGTCATGAAAACATAGAACATAGAAATCTGCAGCACAACACAGACCCTTCTGTCCAAAATATTATGCCAACCAAATAACCTACTATTATGCAGACCAAATAACCTGCTGCATTGAGTTCTCTTTCTGCATAACCCTCCATTTTTCTCAGTTCCATGTCTCTTAAAAGATCCTATTGTAGCTGCCTCAGCCATCATTACCAACAGCACATTCCATGAGCCCACCACTCTATGTGAAAATCTTACTTCTTCCTTACTCCTCTGTATTTACTCCCAAGCACCTTAAATCTATGCCCCCTAATGTTAGCCATTTCAGCCTTGGAAAAAAAGCTTCTGTCCGGCCACATGATCAATGCCTCGCATCATCTTGTAGACTTCTATTCAGTCATCCCTCATCCTCCAAGGAGAAAAGACCAAATTCACTCAAGCTATCCTCATGATGCATGCTCTCTAATCCAGATAGTATTCTTGTAAATTTCCCTTTAAGCAGCACCGAAACAAGCCTTCTGCCCACTAAGTCCACGTTAACCATCAAACACTATGTATGCTAACCTCTTTGTGCACATTGAGGGTAATTTACAATTAACCTACTAACTTACATGTTTTTAGGATGAGGAAGAAACCAGCCTGGGAGAAACTCACATAGTCTCAAGGAGAATGTACAGACTGCACAGACACAAAACCTGATGCCAAGATTGAACTAGAGCCATTATAGTTGTAAGATAGAAGTTGTTCTAGCCATGCTGAGTGCCCTTAGAAGCTGAGATACAAATATTAACTAATATTTTTACAAAGGTTTTCTATTGGTCACTGAAAGAATGTCACTCTCCAAAATACATTGTGTATAGTTTTCACCAACACAATTATTAAGCTGCATTTATTGAGATATTTGACATGGAACAGGAAGCTAAAACAGAGTACTATTTGCTGTATTTTCTCCTTAGTATGACCAGCTCCACTGTCATATTCAAGTCCAAGTCCATTTTCTTTCACCCTTCTGTGAAAGAGCATCATCTTGATATTTATAAAGTGTGAAGATATGTAGGCCTGGGTGGAAGGCAAAAAAGTACTCAGGATACAGGGAGTTAATGCAGTTTCATTTAAAAGTTAAACATTCTGTTCATATTCTCCAGTGTTTTGTGAAGTATGACATTGTGCTTATTTATTTCAAATGTAAATAATTTGGGATTATATCTCCAAAGTGACATACACACGTAAGTGAAGTTTCATAGAATCGTATAAAGAATTTATCAAGGATATCAATCTGTCAAAAATGAGAGCATTGCCAGACTGTCACTGGTGTGGACCCGGGGAGAGTGGAGATGCAGCACTTCCCGAATGGCCCTACTTTAAATAGTCTGTTAGTGGAGCTAACAGTGTTTTATTTAAAATCCTGCAACTGCGGTGTCTAGGTGGCATCTAGGAGCAAGACTATGGGACAAAGGATAGCAGACTCCAGGAGAGAAACAGATTGGCACAGGGCACCATAAACAGGGAGAAAATCAACCCCTCCCAGTTGAAAAGGAGAAGCAGGGAAGATAACCCTAAGGATAGTGACCACTATGGCAAACATGCAAGTGTCTCTGCACACAGGCGACGAGCTGTTGGCAACCTGAGGTCAAAGGGGACGCACATGCTGCAGCCTGCTGGAGATCTGTTTGTGCAAACTAAGTACCGGATCCGGGGTTTAAGAGGGTGTTGAGGGCCAGAAGGGATCCCATAGGGTCCTGGATGCTGAAACACTTTCATCATGTCAGAAGTTTGAATCTGAGCTCGGATTGCCGATGGTCTGAACTGAACTGAAGCCTTATACAGCTGCAAAGGCTGCGGGAGTGCTGGAGGTGAGTCTATGGGCATTCAATGACTCTGAATGGACTCTCGTTTGCTTCTTTTTCTCCATCTAAGGGTCATTTGGAAATACTAATGGTGAATCTTTCTACTGCTACTTTATTGCTCCCACCAAAATGAATTTGGAAATTTTAATATGCACACAATAATGTGTCATTTTAAAGAACAATCAGGAGAATATTATACATCAGGAGTCCCATTTCAATCCCTTTTCGACAAAATGATATCTCTAACAATGCAATATGGCTCTGAAATTAATCTCAATTTAATTAAGGGTGGAGTGGGCTTTTGACAGATACAATGCTTGAGATATTAAGGACCTCACTTTATGTTCCAAATGTGTAGCAAAGTTATAAATAAATTATTTAGCAGTGTAATAATGATGTTGCTACATACCATATAGCACTCAGAGAAAATCTGGAAGAAACTGCTTTTAAACAAAGTACATTGTCTGCCTCAGTGCAATAAACTACCATATGAGAGCTATTTATATTTATTGGCATCTGCTCAATTCTGCTATTCTCTATGATATTCTACAAATCTATAAAAGTACTGAAACATTCTACTTCTCAAACATTCTGCCCTTCCTTGAAGCTGTATAAAAGTGTTGGCTTCTTCACAGCTCACTGCAGGAATTCTAAAGAGACTGACTAAAATACGATATGTTGATCAACGAATCATATAATTAGGATGAAAAAGCCCAGGATAGGACTGTAGTCATCCAGTTTTGTTTTACTCAACTCCCTTTGTCATTTTCTCCAATTAGCATTGCATCTTTTTTTCTCATATTGTTGAATATTTTGCCATTTAACTACAGGTACTCCTCAACTTACGATGGGGTTACATTCCAATAAACCCATTGTAAGTGCAGAAAATTGTGTCTAAAAAGAATGCTGCACTTATTATTTTTTATAATTAAATTTTGAATACCTATATGCCACACTGAAAAAAAAACCCATTAACGTACACAGCCGAAAGCAGACCGGGCATGAAGAATGTTTGAAGCATTGAACTAAAATTAACTGCTGGATGGTGAGGATGCGAGAGAGTGGTGTACCACATATTGCAAGTGCAGGAACAGATCAGAATTAAAAACTGAAAGTATAGATTCAAACCATCATAACTTCGAAAAAATCGTATGTCAGACTGTTGTAAGTAGGGGAGCCCCTGTATAAACAATAGAATAATATGAACAGAATGGGGCTTCATTACCTCCACATAGCATGAGCTCTTCATTCTGTCTTCATCACACAACCTTGAGATTATTTCTACTGATAATTTAAGATGGGTGTGTATGAGACTGGCAGGGGTGAATCAGGGAATGAAGGAGAAGTGAACTATGGTTGTTATGTTTGTAGATAATGTGATGGATATATTATATATAAATATGTTTTAAAGGAGATAGATTGTGGGGGGGGGGGGTTAAAGTGTAGGTCACAAACAAACAAACATTTCACAAAAAAGATCTAATTTAAAATGCAAGAGTCTTGCTGAAAGTGAGACATTGAGGCATTGAGGCCTTTGCCTTTGCAAAGACAATAAAAATTATTTTGGAAATGCTTTCCTTAGGAACTTCAAAAGCAGTCGTAAATGGATTATTGTTTTGAAAGCAACAGATGAACTGGCTCAGAAGATTGGGTCCGAAGATTGGGTCCAGTGCCACAATCTGTCTGGTTACGGTTTGCTGTTCTAAGAAGATCATGTGGTTTTGCAAGCAGAGAGAGAGAAGAAGACCAAACAGGTTCTGAAGTGGCTTTTGGAAATGAGTTCTAAGTTCAGCCTGTTGAAAACCCTTGTGGTCCACACAAGAGGAAATGGCCAGTTAAAGTGTTTCTCCTGAAATAAGGGAAACAAGAGGAACTCTATGGTGATGTGGAAGAAGAAGCTATCATTTGGAAAACCCTGATGGGCCAAGTTTCTTCAGCAAGACACTGAAGACACTGAAGTGACTGATTATGGGAAATCAGTTTGTGTGTGTCCAACGAGCCATGAATTTCTCTCTGAAACCAACAAGAACCTTCCTGAGCGGTAACCATTTAAGTACCAGTGCTTGGTGAAAATTCATAAATGTTAAATTCTGTGCACAGCATAAGAATTGCCTGATACCAGTGAACTTGGAAGTGTGAGAAGTGAGATTGGACTGTGAATCAAAAAACTTTCCTGAACATAAACACATTACATAGACGTGCACTTAGAATTAGAAGGGGGTTAAGTTAAGTTAATAATAATAAGTTAAAGTTTGATCCTGTTTTTATGCTTAAAGAAAATTAAAAGTAACTTTTGTTTAAGTAACCATTTGTTGTGGTGAATTTCTACTGCTGCTGGGTTTTGGGGTCCTCTAGGTCTGTAACAATACTGAGTTTCCTTGATCTATATTCATAACAGTTCAGAAAGATGACATGGAATCATAGAAATATATGAAATTTTGTAAAGAATAAATAAGATAGAAGCAAAGTGTTTGCTTCCACAGACAGCAGTGACTAGATCTAGGGGACATACAGGGCCAATGCTAGATTATTTTGTGCCCTAGGCAAGGCCAACTACTTGCAACCCCCTGCAAAAAAAATGCCAACTTCGATTTTCAAAAACAGATGTTTTGTGGAAGAAATGAAAAGCACAAAACTTAAAACTACTAAATGCATTATAAATTGTAAGAATAAGTAATACATTAATCTTTGATTATATTTCTCCAGTACAAAAGAAAATATTTTGCCACTGTTATGAACTGCAGAAATAGACAGTGTTTAATTTTAAAACACAAATTTTATTTCTAACTTTTAAACTATAGTCTTAATTTTTAAACAATCATTAACACTAAATCTATCCCCAGCAATGTGCAGGTGTACTAGTGTGTGTGTGTGTGTGTGTGTGTGTGTGTGTGTGTGTGTGTGTGTGTGTGTGTGTGTGTGTGTGTGTGTGTGTGGGTGTGTGTGGGTGTGTGTGTGTGGGTGTGTGTGTGTGTGTGTGTGTGTGTGGGTGGGTGTGTGTGTGTGGGTGGGTGTGTGTGTGTGTGTGTGTGTGTGTGTGTGTGTGTGTGTGTGTGTGTGTGTGGGGGTGTGTGGGTGTGTGATAAACCCAAACCATTACAGTCCAGGCCAAAATGCAGAAAGTTACTTCAAAGTTCACTCTTTTAAATTCAGTGTTGAAGAGTAGGCCTTTGAAATTTGATGCCCAGATTTAATGTTTAATTCATGGAAAGACGAGTTGTGGCTGCTACAGACACACAAATTCTTATTGCATTGCCTTTGAACAAATGTCCATCCACATGAGCTGTGGACACAACACTCCTGGTCCTTTTGTAGGTAAGACTCGAGCTGGGCTGCCTTCACAAAGCTTCCAAGACCCTGACCATGCCACTGCTCGTCACACTTAAAATGAAGCAGCCTCTCCAAGTGACCCCCACTGTTATTCACAATCAAAATGAAGCACTTTGCTTTCCAAAGAGACCCTTCTGGCACAGGTCAATCCACCGAAAAGCCCCAGTCATTCACAGAGCATGCTTTGCTCTGAATTCCATAAAAATGGCTGGCATAAGAGCTGCTTCAAAGAGCTGTTTTCTCTCCAGCCGTCAGAATGGTTCTCCCTTGCAAAATCAGTCTTTGCAAATGTTTCAAATCTGGGTAAAAAACCTTCTCTCAGTTCTTCCAATGTATCGAGTTATCGTAGTGATGGTGCTTGTGTGAACTGTTGAAAGTTAACTGTGACCATTCAGTTCCTCCTGTCTATACTATCCCTTACAGTGATAATCCCATTTTACTAAAATGGGAGCTCAAAATTGGCTTTCAAATCATTTTGAACTAAAGGGAATTTGGTAGAAATCCTTCTTCTGCCATGGGCAACACAACATTAAAACCTTTTGCTTCACCCACCTTTAAGTCTTAAGTACCTTCCAGCGTCCATTTTTTCCACAAAAATGATGCAGATTGAAAATGCCTCTTTGGTCCATCAAGTTGACTCTGACTTTCCCTTAACCATTTTTACAAATCTGTGCTATTCCCTTTTTAATTTTCCCACATTTCTATAATTTCCTCCCATATTCTACAACTCACTTACATACTCGAGCAATGGTCAATAATCTACCTGCCCATATCAAGAGGAAATTGAAGCATCCAGAGGAAGCTCACGTGGTCACGGGGAGAATGTGCAAACTGCTCCCAGATCGTGCCAGAGTTGAGGGCGGAAGCCAAGGTCGCTGGAGTTGTGTCACTGTGGGACAACATCAACCAGAGCAATAATAACGTTGATTACATGTCTCTTTAAGAACTGTCTGGAAGGATGATATCTCCATATTACACAACACCAACTGGGAGAACTTGCAATCCATTGATAGAGAACCCTGAGCAAAATGTAACTATATAATTTCAGCATTGCTTTACAGTTGGAAATTCAAGAATGGCTTTCTGTTTGTCTGCCTTTTGAAGTTCTCATGTTTTATGAAACTTTGACAACTAGGATAAACAAAATCATTGGTATAAAGACAAAAAAAATCATGGAGTAATTGCTGAGTTTATTTCTTTTAAGAATTTATATATTTTTATTTCTCATCTATGAATATTGATAGTTATTCTGCTATGAGAAACCAGCTAGTAACTGCCGTGAGCTATCCTTAATGAGTTATCCCAGACCATTTTGGTCTCATATCTACTTGAATTATGATCCTCTAAAAAGAGGCTAGTCATGGTTCAATCGACTTTTCTTGATGAAGTGTCAATAAATTGCTCAAATCAATGTTAGAATTATTGGCTAGAGTCACAGTCAAATACACATAAGACTCCCCTCAGTAGTCAACCTGCGAGCACACAATGGAGCTCACGACGCCGACTCAGAACCCTTCCCTTGACCTATCTGAACTCTGGGGCACAATTGCTCATTTCAACAGTACCCCTCTTGAGATCTGCGCCCTAGGCAGGTGCCTATTTAGCCTAATGGTAGTGGCTGCCCTGGGGAGATAGTCTCAAGATTTAAGGGAGTAGATTTAAAGCAGAAATGAGGGGGAACTGTTTTTCCCAGAGTAGTGAATCTCAGATTAAGATTTATTGTCAGTAATCAGTCGTACATGACATCACATACAACCATGAAATTCTTTTTTCCTGTAGGCGTGGCAGAATTACCACAGATTGGTAGTGAAAAAAATCAACTGTACACAATGTAAACATGTAAATAAATAAAAGAACTGTAAACAGGTAATGAATGTAAACAAATTGACTGTGCAATACAAAGAGAACAAAAGAATATCAATAAAGTGCACAAGTAAGAGTCCTTAAATGACTTTCTGAGTTTGTCATCGAGGATTCTGATGATGGAGGGGTAGCAGCTGTTCCTGAACCTAGTGGTGAGAGCTTTGTGGCACCGAAACCTTTTTGCCAATGGCAGCAGTGAGAACAGAGTGTGTGCTGGGTGGTGTTGGAATCTAGGGGTTAAAACATTATGAAAGAAATGGTTAATTAATAAGTTTATATTTACTGCATGGTTCAGGGGAAAAGAGGAATGTGATTAAGTGGCAATCAAAGCATGGAGCAAAGTTGGCTGAGCAAAATTGTCTGCTCTCAAAATACAGGGAGAGGAAATGCATAAAACGGTTTAGGAGGAATGCTCAAACTGAAGGAGGTGGTGAGTAGCACAGGAAACACAGGCCAGACCAGAACAAAGAATGGCCTGCAAGAGTATCCTGTAAGAAACAAAGGGAATGGAAAGCCAGTCTAGGAGGAAGATTAAGGCATGAGGAGGTGTTAAAGAGAACAGCAGAAATTGGCCAGACAGGAACAGAATGGTGATTAGAAATATCTGGGGATGAATTAATTTCTGATCAAAACAACAGGATAGTCTGGCCTGGAGGATTAAGATGGGAGCGCTACACCCCAGATATCTGCAAAACAGGAGATGACGTGATAACCCTTATGCAAAAAGATCTAGCAAAGGAAGACAACTTTTGTTCTGTATGATAATGAAATCTAGCAAAGGAAGCCAACTTTTGTTCTGTATGATAAGGTTGATCTATATAAACTGAGCCAACTGGACAATAGGGGTCAGTCTTGGGGAATAGCTCACTGTGCAGGTGACCTATGAACTAACGACTGACCCAGAGCTCTGTTAAGTTTTATTCTTGTGCTGTGTAATAAATTGACTGTTGAACCGAATACCTTCTCCTATCACTTCATTCAAAGAATACGCTGGACTCAGACCACACATAGACTAAGTTAAGAGTAAGGTAAAGTCAGAGTCCGACAGTGGTGAGGGTCTTTGTTGATTGCTGCTGCCCTCCAATGGCAGTGTTTTCTGTAGATGTACTCAATAATGGGGAGGGTTTTGCCAGTGATCTCCTGGGCTGTGTCCACCACCTTTTGGAGGGCTTTATGCTCAAGGGTATTGGTGTTCCCATACCATGCAGCCGATCAGCAGACTTTCCACCACACCACTGTAGAAATTAGCCAAAGTTTCTGGTGTTACCCAGACCTCTGCAAACTCCTGAGGAAATAGAGGTGCTGACGTACCTTGTTCACGATGGTAGTAGTTGTGTTGGGTCCAGGAAAGATCTTCCGAAATAGTGACTCCCAAGAACCCATATTTGCTCACCATCTCCACCTCCGAACCTCCAAATGATCGTAAACCTCCGGCTTTCCTTTCCTGAAGTCAACAATCAGCTCTTTAGTTTCAGTGATATTGAGTGCAAGGTTGCTGTTGGTGCCCCATTCAGTGTCTGTGGAATTATTGGCTGATATCGGTGAACTTGGAGGAGTGAGAAGTGAGATTGGACTGTGAATCAAAAAACTTTCCTGAACATATACACATTACATACACGTGCGCTGAGAATTAGAAGGGAGTTAAGTTAATAGTAATAAGTTAAAGTTTGATACTGCTTTTATGTTTAAAGAAAATTAAAAGTAACTTTTGTTTAAGTAACCATTTGTCGTGAGGAATTTCTAATGCTCTGGGTTTTGGGGTCCTCTGGGTCTGTAACAATACTGAGTTTCCTTGATCTATATTCATAACAGTTCCAAAGGATGACACAGTAGGTTTGAAGGAAACCATTCTGATTTAGGCCTATCTTTTCATGCACCTCCAGATATTCTGTAATCTCATCCTTGACAATTGACTTCAACAGCTTCCCAACCACTGATGCCAAGCCAATAGGTCTGTAATTTTCTTTCTGCTGCCTCACTACCTTCTTAAATAGCAGACTGTAGTTCATGATCCTCCAGTCCTCCAGAACTATGCCAGAATCCAAGATCATTTCCAATGCCTCAACAATCTCTACAGCTACCTCTTTCAGAACCCAAGGGTGCATTCCATCCCATCTGAGTGACTTATGTACCATTAGACCGTTTAGTTTCCCAAGTACTTTCTCTCATGATCTTGACTGCACTTATTTATCTTCCGAGAGAGCCACGAAAGTCCATTAGGCTACTCTTTTCTTCCACAGTGAAGATTGATCCAAAATATTCATGTCTTCCACAGTGAAGACTGATTGAAAATATTCATTCAGTTCCTCTGCCATCTTCTTGTCTCCTATAACAATTTCTCCAGTGACATTTTCTATTGGTCCTGTGTCTACTTTGGTCATTCTTTTACTCTTTATATATTTTAAAACAGCTTTTAGTATCCTCTTTGATATTACTTGCTAACTTCCTTTCATAATTCATCTTTTCCTTCCTCATCACCCTCTTGGTTGTCTTCCAAGTTTTTGAAAGTTTCCCACTAATTTTTGCTTCCTTGTCTGCCCTCTCTTTTACTGTTATTTTGGCTTTAATTTCCCTCGTCAGCCATAATTGTCTCATTTTTTACCATTCACAATTTTCTTTCGTTTTGGTGTGTGCCCGTCCTGCACTCTCCACATTTTGCACATAAACTTGAGCCATTGCTGATTTGTTGTCTTCGCTATTAGTATGTTTTTAACCAATCAACTGGCCAGTACGTCTCTCATGTGACTGTAATTTCCTTTACTCCACTGAAATATCAACACATTGGAAGTTACCTTTTCATATTTCAAAGTGAACTCAATCATTTTGTGATCACTGCTTCCTTAGGGTTCCTTTACCTTACGCTCTCTAATCACCTCTGGTTCATTACATAGTGTCCAATCTAGAACATTCGATCCCCTGGTGGGCTCATCAACAGGCTGCTGTAAAAAGTCATCCTGTAGGTTTTCCACAATCTCTTTCTCCTGAGCTGTATTACTGACCTGACTTTCCCAATCTACTCTCATGTAAAAATCCCCAATAATTGTAGTAACGTTATACTTCTGACATGCATTATCTTTTCCGAGTGGTATTTTATAATCCATAATGCTGTTTGGGGATCTGTATATAACTGCCATTAGTGTTCTTTTACCTTTATTGTTCTTTAACTCAGCCCATAGGAATTCTACCTCTTCTGATCCCTATGTCCCTTCTTTCCAATGATTTAATATTGTTGCAAACCAGCAGAGCCACACCAAGCCCTCTACCTCCCTGCCTATCATTGTTATACACCGTGCATCCTTGGATGTTCAGCTCCCAATGACATGCATCCTTTAGCCATGACTCAGTCGTGCCCACAGCATCGTACCCTCCACCATGTACCTATACAGCAAGATTATCCACATTATTTCTAATGTCGTGTGCATAGAAATATAATACCTTTAGACCAGGTTCAAATTCTGAAACTCTCAACCGAAAGTACATTTGGAATACCTTCTCCAGAAGGAGTATAACAATTCAATGAAGCAGCTCAACATCACTCTCTCAAGGGCAATTGGGGGAGGGTGATTAATACTCTCCTTTCTAGTGAAGGACAGAACTTAAAAAAGGAAGAATTAAAATAGTTCAGGCAAATTTCTCCACTCTTCTTTTTAATGGTACATTACATATGACCTATTCACACATCTGGTCAACAGGATCTTTCCATCCAGTTGAGTAGTTTTCATTCAGCAAGCTCTCCATATTCTTCACTCCCTCATTGCCTTGATCTGGTGCAAAGATCCAAAGAACTATAGAACATTACAGCACTAAAACAGGTCCTTCAGCCCATCTGGTCTGTGCTGAAAAATAATCCTGTCAAGTCCCACTTATGTGGCCCCAGTTCATATCCCTCCATATCTCTCCCATGTACCTGTCCAGATTTTTATTAAATGTTAAAAAATAGCCCACATTCACCACTTCAGCTGACGCTTATTCCATCTGCCCACCACTTTCTTTGTGAGGAGGGTCCCCGTCATATTCCCTTTAAACTTTTCCCCTTTCACCCTTAACCCATGCCCTCTGGTTTGTATCTCACCTTAACTCAGTAGGAAATATCTACCCATCATAATTTTGTACACCTCTATCAAATCTCCCCTCATTCTTCTATCTAGTCTATAGGGAATAAAGACCTAACCCACACATGTCAAACTCTGGCCCGCGGGCCAAATTTGGCCCATGATATAATTATATTTGGCCTGCAAGATCATTTCAAAAATGTATTAGAGGTGGCCCGCTGGCCACCGCGCCAGTATAGCGCATGCACAGCTAATACTATAAATCCCAGAATGCATTGGCATCAGCCCACTAATCGCCCACACCTCCTCTGTTTACGTTGCAGGGTCTCACCGTGGACTCTGGCTTTGGGGCCTGGCCGGTGTCAGGGGAAGCCAAGGCCGCTTCCCAGCGCCCGGAACCGGAGGCCTCAGGTCTGACCTCGCAAGGACCGTTGCCCACTCCCCCTCCCTGCCGCAGGCCGACCCGCGACTCACGGTGACGGGCCTCTGATCCGCCAAGATGCCGCCCTGCAGCGAGAGCCGATGCCCCCGCACTGTCGTTGTCCAACCCGATCGCCCGCAAACCCTGCCCTCCCGCACACAGGCCTGAGTAAGTATTATGAACTTTAATCTCAGGATAAAACGATCTTCCAATAGTTTCATGTCACAGTGATAAATATATTCCTGGTTAAAAATGGTCCTGCACCTGGATACAAGCTCATTAGGCATAAAACTTGAAAAGTGTGTAAATCAAAGGATATCTGTACCAATGGAAAAAGGGCATGGCAAATAACCCTGCTAGAGTTCATGCCCACAATCAGTCATCCATTTGATTGTTTCAGGAATCATGTTATTTTCCCACATTCTCAATAGCCCTCAGATTTTACTATTCGACAGCACACTAGCAACATTTGACAAATCCTCTATAGAGAAATATTATTTATTGAATATTTTATTTCTCATTTGTTAATGCTTCTGGAAAGAGTTTATACAAAACTATTATTAAACATTTATTTTAATAAGAAAAAGTTTAACATTACATATGTTGAAAGAAGAGAAAACATGCAGATGTTGTTGAAAATTTTCAATAAATATTTAGTTCGGCCCTCGACTTAGTCCAAGTTTTTAATTTTGGCCCTCCGTGAATTTGAGTTTGACACCCCTGACCTAACCTGTTTAACCTTTCACTGTAACTCAATTCCTCAAGTCACAGCAACATCCTAATAAATTATCTTTTCATTCTTTACATCTTATTGATGTCTTTCCTGTAGTTAGGTGACCAAAACTACACATTATATTCCAAATTTTGGCTCATATACAAGTTTACCATAACATCCTATACCCAACACTTTGATTTATGAAGGCCTAAGTGCCAAAATCCCTCTTTATAAATGTATCTACCTGTGACACCACTTTCTGGGAATAATATAAATGTTATTCCCAGATCTCTCTATTCCACCCATCAGTACCCTACCATTTTCTATGTATGTCCTATTTGGGTTTGTCCCTCCAAAATGCAGCACCTCACACTTGTCTGCATTAAATTCCATCTACCATTATTCAGCCCATTCTTTCAGCAAGTTGTGATGCTAACTGCTTATCAGGAGGTATTGCATTGCTCAGGAGCTTCCCACCATAAGTTGCAAACACACTGCCAGAAATCCAATGACAGCTGATTGAACCATACTCCGGGATTACGGTAGGCAAAAGAAAGTCTTTGATATTTGCAAAAATTGAAAAATATTTAACATCTTTTAAAATTAGTTATTTTTAAAATTATTACAAAACTTTAAACTTGCACAAATCATATAAATAAATGCAATACACTATTTTTAATTCTATTAAGATAAAGGAAAGTAAACTGCTAGAAAAATTTATTTCTCCCAAACAAGTGTTTTATTCCATTTAAATGAATAGAGTAGCTGAAGCTGTAACAAAATATATTGCACATAATTCCTTGATACTTATTGAGAGAACAGAGAGATCCTCGGTTTTATACATCATTTGAGAAATAACACATAAAATAGAGCTTCAATAATGTACTGACGGTATATTATCAGAATAGCAGGCCAGATTAACATTTTTGTGGATGTGGGGTGGGCATGGAAGTCAGAATTTTCTGACTCAGAGGCAAGAATGCTTCAAACCGAATTAACATGGGCAGTAAGTTCCTCTCGGTGCAATATTTTAAGTTTGAATAAATATTTTTTAAATGTTAATAATTGTCTGTGATGCAAGGGAAGTTCCCATCTGTTCCCATCAACCTAACAACTGTAAATCTGAAAATTTAATTAATGGTAAATTCAAGGTATCAATTCAAAGAATCTTTTCACCACTATACTGCACTAAGAGCTCATTTGTAAGCGTGACCTGTCTCCAGACATAACAAGCATGCAGCTAACATAATTGTTCAGAGGGATCTGCAACATGTTCAGAAAGTACTAATCATAATGTTACCCAACAGTTCAAAATATACAAAGAAATGAAGGAAAATAAACTGTTAAAGATGTAAGTAGGAAACATTACAATCGCAGCAACAATGTGGCAGAGAGATTAGGGAAATATGGGAAGATAATATTTACAGTGAAACATTTAATTGGGACCAGGCACCCTTTCTAAGAATTTTTATTACACTTATGGTCACAGGCTAAACATGAATCTTTATGAATGTCATTTTAGACAACAAATATATACCCCAGATATGAGGAAGGTGTTGAATGGAGAAAATCTTTCTGAGTAAAGGAATGAGCTCAGTCATGAATTTCTAAGTTCCAGCACTTTCCACCAGCTAGGAAATTTCCACTGTCTGTTTTTTTAATAGATTGGTTCTGAGCGATTCGGGGAGTACACTGCAGCAGCTCTAGAAGCAGACATGCAACTATTGGTGGGAGAATGGTGATGGGTGGTGGTCTTGTTTACATACCTGATAGACAAAGCCAATTCTTGCTGTGGCTTCAACTAAAGAAGGCCCAATTCCCAAACCAGGGGGAATGTTTGTGAGAATGGATCCACTGATTGTGGTGGAGGGGAATGTAAGTGCAAAGAGGATAAGCTTGCTGGTACAAGTACATGATGCTGTGTCGGAGATTTTATTCAAAACCACTCTTGTTAACTTGGAGTTTGCTGATTCACATGATGCAGGAACCCTAAGAATGCTACATTTCAAACCATTTAAGCATGAGGTTTAAAACCTCAATGACTCAGAACTTGTTATCAATGGTAGGTTGAGCCTGCTTGTTCCTGTCCTACAAGAACAGATTCAAAGAATCTTTTCACCACTATTCTGTACTAAGAGCTCATTTGTAAGCGTGACCTGTCTCCAGACATAACAAGCATGCAGCTAACATAATTGTTCAGAGGGATCTGCAACATGTTCAGAAAGTACTAATCATAATGTTACCCAACAGTTCAAAATATACAAAGAAATGAAGGAAAATAAACTGTTAAAGATGTAAGTAGGAAACATTACAATTGCACCAAATATTCTGTGGTGATCTCCACATGTCAATTTGCTGAACAAACACAGTTCTATCCTCATCCTTACTGGGCCTTTAATCCATACATTTATATGATGTTTCTTTTATTACAATAAATAAACTTGGGTTCTTTTTGAAACAACTAGATTTATTAATTTATCAAACAGCCTGAAGGATAAAACATACACATGCCAGACCTCACGTAGAAGCATCCATCTTGAACATACACATGCCAGACCTCACGTAGAAGCATCCATCTTGCATCTACCAAAAATGCAATGTTTCCCAGATGCTCCACACTCCGTCTCGGACTCCTCACTCTATCACTACATCCCCTTTCTTTGAGATGTTTAATCCAACATGATACATTAATAGTTTTTTCAATTTAAAGTTCAACACAATAGTAACACGAACATCAGCAACACAAACATTTAAGTGTGTAGTTCTTTTTCTTTTATAGATTCAGTCTGTCTGGTGATTTGACAGCTCATGTGGATCTTCTTAAAACAGGTGCTGTGTCAGCTCTGCTGGTCCACTACTGTCTAGCACAGGTGGTGTTTCCTTTGTTTCTGTGCAGGCTGAATCCTCTGCATTTTCAGCAGGCTCCTTTGATTCCTCTTCAGTATTTGACCCTCCTCTGTTCAGTTGGATTTACTTCTACCAGACAGTAGCTTTTTTTTGTCCCAAGTGTTGGAATCTCTGAGTCTCTCTGTGTCGTGTTGTGCCTAGCCCTAATGTGGCCCTAAGCTTCTTGCTGACTTGTCATAGTTTGCCTTTTATCTCCCTTGCAGATGCTTTTGTTTGGTTCTGCAGAGTAGGGAAGTGTGGTGCATAGTCTACATCTCATCAGGAGCTCAGTGGGTGACAAGCCATGTTCAAGTGGCAAAGCTCTGTAACTCAATAGAGATGGATAGAGATCTGAGCCACTGTCCAGTGCTTTCTTGAGCAACTGTTTAACTATGTGAACTATTTTCTCTGTTTTGCCATTTGACTGGGGATACAGAGGACTTGAAGTCATATGTCAGAAATCATATTCTTCTGCAAAGTTCTGGAATTCTCTAGAGCTCCATCATGGTCCATTATCATTGTAAACAATTTGTGGAACTCCGTGACTTACAAAGATCAATTTCATATATTAGATTGTAATGGAAGATTAAAACCGTGTTTCTTACTTTTGCAGCCTTTGCTTCTGCAGGCTGAGAACCTGCTTGTTGTTTAGAATCAGCAGACTTAAGCTAAATTCCACCGAGGGGCCACAGATGCAGTTATCTGATGAAAGGACATCTGTGTACCAAGAACATTTAATCTTCCTGCTTGTTTTGGTCACAGACTGTCAGAGGCCTAGCCTTGATGCAAAATAAACCATTGTATTCAAAGTGATAAGCTGAAAATTATGTTATTCGATAGAAGCCTAGCATGCTAGCTTGCTCGCTTATCTTTCTTGCTGAGCTGGGAATAGGTGCTTGGGTAAGCAGTTTTTGGGTAATATAAGCCATGGTCCCGCTGCTGAAGTTTGTAACTCTCCGAGAGGTGGCAACATCTCTCAGCAAGAAGAAGAACTTCTAGAGTCCAGCCAACATCCCGGTCGGGGGAGGTGGAGAAGCTGCTACCGGCGCCTTGACAACCTATTACAAGTGTGCAGTTGTTGCCTCGCTTCAGCAGTTGGGACCATTCCAAGCGTTGATGAGTATAGTTGAGAAGGGCTTGCATATTGTAGTGTGAAATAAGCTTTTGAATTTGTAATAAACATTTGTATAATCTGAACTGCTCTCGGTGTGTGTGTCTATTTTCTTTCGGTAGCTCAAACACTGTGACCAATCTAAAACGAACAAAGTGAGAGGTATAAGTTTACCCAAGACATGGATCACACAAGCAGCAGATATACTAGGAAGCATGCAATCTCCAGATAGTTCGATAGATAATCAGTAACCAGCAAATAATTCTTTCATCCATGTGCAACACATCAGTCCCAATTTTCTCCCATGAATCTGCTGATACGTCAGTTATTATTATGGTTTCCTTTGTCTGCTTTGCATGATGTGACAAACAGGTCTCACAACTTGAAACCATCCTGTCAATGTCAACATTTATCCCTGGCCAATAAACAGCAGTTTTGACCCTCCTCTTGCATTTTTCCATTCCAAGGTGCCCCTCGTGCACGTTTTTCAGCATCTCTTGTCTCAGTAATTGCAGAATGACAACTCTGCTCTGCAGGAATAGAAACCCATTGACAACACTCAGCTTTGCTCTGATGTTGTAGTATGGCTGACATTCACCTCTAGACCATTCTTCAGTCAGATTCTTGACGACCTTCTGTAGAACTGTGTCCTTTTCAGTTTCAGCTGTAATCTGCTTGGACTTCAGTGATCAAATTCACGTGGAGATTTACATCTGTCTCTGTGGAACTCTCATTGTGTGCTTTGCTCTGCATTGTTGCTTTGGTTAATGTATCAGCTAACACAATAAGCGTCCCTCATGGGCAAACCAATTCAAAGTCATAAAGTTGTAGCTTCATCATCACTCTTTGGATTCTCGCTTACTTTTCACTGAGATTTTTCTTAATTATTCCTATTAATGGTTTGTGGTCTGTCTCTGCCATGCATAGAGCTGTAGAATTTCTTGAGTTCATAGGCCAGTCCTAGACACTCTTTCTCAATCTGTGCATATTGACATCAGATGTTGTCATTGTCCTTGATGCATATGCAGCTGGTTTCCAAACTTCTCCTACAGCCTGAAGTAGTACGGCGCCTATTCCATCTTTTGAAGCATCTGTGGATACTTATGTCTTTCTGGATGTGTCAAAGAACATCAAAAGTACTGGTTCCATAGTTAGATGGTCTTCAGTCATCCACATTCTTCCTCGTGCTTGTCGGTCCACTTGAATTCACATTTGTCCTGTAATAACTTCCTTAGGTACATTGTTTTGGAAGACACATTTGATATGTATTTATGAATAAAATTGATAATTCCCAGCTCTCTCAATATGCCTTTTTTGTAAGTGGGTCTGGGCAGCTCTAAAATTGCTTTCACCTTGCTCTTGTCTAGTTCCACACCTGCCTCTGACAGCTTATCTCCCAGAAAAGTGATTTCCTTCACACAAAACTGACATTTTTCTCTGTTTCACTTTAATCCATACTCTGGATGTGTTGTAGCACTTTGATGAGCCTTTCATTGTGTTGCTTTTGTGTGGATCCCATAGGATCATGTCATCCATGTACCCCATTTATGCCTTCCATGATGTGCTCCATTGTCCTGTGGAACACTTCTGGAGCTGAGGAAATTCCAAAAGGCATCCTCAGACAGGAGCATCAGCCAAATGGTAGATTAAATGTACAGTTTTTTCTGCTATTATCATGCAGTTTTATTTGCCAGAAGCCCTCGGAAGTATGTACTTTAGTGAAAAACCTTTGCACCAGCCATATCACTTGTAATTTCATCCCTGGTTGCAATCTGGCAATGTTCCCTCTTTATATTCAAGTCTTTTAGGTCCATGCACACACACAGTCACTGTTTTACTTGTTAACACACCCATTCTTTTTGAATTCACCCATTCTGTGAGGTCCTCCACTTTCTTTATGACCCCTAGTGCTATAATTTGGTGGAGTTCCTGCTTGAGCTTTTCTTTAAGTGGCACTGGAACCGCCTCGGGGCATGCACTACTGACTGTGCATCCTTTTTTAACTGTGAATGGTGGAACTCCAAACCCCTTGAAGATGTCAGGAAATTGATCCAGTATTTCCTCTACACTGCTCTGTGCATGATCTCTGTTAATGTGATACACCCTCTTGACTACATTTAAGTTTTCACATGCTTTGTCACCAAGCATTGATTCATGTCCACCTGGGACTACTGTGAACCTGAGTTAACATGTACCCTTCATGTCGACGCTCTGTCCATTGTATGCTTTGAGCAGTACAGCATTTGCATGGATTGATGGCTTTATCTTCATTGCCATGATGTCGCGCTCGGAGATCAAATTGACTTTTGCCCCTGTATCTAACTTGAAAGGAATATTTGTTCCTTTGAAGCACTGAGGCACTAGAAGGGCAGGTGGCTTTTATTAACTGAGTATAGTGTGGCCTGTCATATCTCAGATCCAAATGCATAATGAGGCCTCTGTACTTACAAATATTATGGTGCTGCTGCTATAGTTGGTTTCTATAGATATGTATCAAGGTGATTGATGAAACAGACACTGAGTTAACTCCCTATTGATATGGCACACAAGGATTGCATGTATTGCCTTATGTGGGTGCCTATAAGAAGTAGGTAACTAAATGTTTTGTTGACATAGTGCTGATAAGTTGCTGTTGCTTTGATTCTTGTTCACCCCAGTAGCATGTCTCAACCTGCTGTTAAAGTACTTCTAACATGCAATGCTTCACAGAGGTGAATAACTTAGTTATGCTTTCTGAATGGGATGGTTCCTAATGAGACACATTCTCTTCTCTGTAAAATCAACTTCTCCTTGAGACTATGGCTACTAAATCTGTGCTGTTATCAAAAACACTTTTGCATTTGCCATTTCTGAAACTGCTTTTACAATGTATTGAACTATCTTCGTATAAACTCACTCACGCTATGTCTGTAATAAAATTAAATATGAAATTTATAGAGTTCTACAACATGGAAACAAGCTCTTTGACTTAACTTGTCCATTCTATCCAAACTTGTCCCATTTCATGCATTCAGCCCTATGTATCCTGGCTAAACCATTCCTATCCATGCAATTATCTCAATGTCTTTTGACATTGTCTCCAATTCCACTACTTCCTCTGGCTGCTCATTCCATATCCACACCACCCTGTGTGAAGGAGCTGTTTCTCAAGTCCTTTGTAATTTTTCAGCTCTCACCTTAAATCTGTGTCTTCTAGTTCTAGATTCTGCCACCCTGGGATAAATACTATGACTATTTACCTTATCTATCCTTTCCTTATTTTTATAAAACTTTATAAGGTCCCTTCCTAGCTTCCTACACTCCAGTGAGAAAAATCCAACCCTATTCAGCCTCTCCTTATAATTCAAGCCCACCAGTCCCAGTAACATTCTTGTAAATTTTTATAGCACCCTTTCCAGCTTAATTATATCTTCCCTGTAGCTGTGTTGCCAAAATTGCACGCAATGCTCCAAGTGTGGTCTCACCAATATCCTGTGCAGTTGTAACATGACATCCCTGTTCCTGAAATCAATGCCCTGACCAATGAAGCCAAGTGTGCCAAACATCTTGTTCTCCCTCCTGTCTACCTGCATCAACACTTTCACTATATACCTGTACTCTCAAGTTTTGATCCATTCCCCAGGGCTCTACTATTCACTTTGTAAGTCCTGCCTTGGTTTAAACTACTTAAGTGCCGCATCTCACACTTATCTGAGTTAAGTTTCATCTGCCCCTCCTTGGTCCATTTTTCCAAATCATTTAGATCCTCTTGTAACCTAAGATAACCTTCTTTATTGTCCAGTATGCCACAAATTTTCATGTCAACTGCAAACCTTTAACCATGTCAACCATAATGTCACCCAAGAAAATTATTCTAGACGACAGTTATAGATAGATAGTGAACACAGCATCAATTCCGGTGGAATTCCAATCTGAGTAACAGCCCTCCACTCCCACCCTCTGCCCCCTACTATCAAGCCAATTCTAATTCCAATTGTTCAGATCACCCTGGATCCCATGCCATGTAGCCTTCCTGTACAGTCTACCAGCGGGACCTTGTCAAAGGTTCTCCTCTTCATTTGGTCTCTCAGCGGTAGAATTCTATGACTGAAATTCTCATGATTAATTGCTAACAGATTTGTGAGAAATCAGAAATGAGCTTGCTCCGAACATCTTACTTCAAAGAGGGTTAAGTTAGTGGGTTGAACTATTAAGGATTGAAAAACATGACATCACAATTTGTTCATATTTGAATGTAATGCATATAATCTATATATTTTGGTGTGAACATACACATTAAATGCTGTGAGAAGCTACTCAATCGCAGGCTACAAATCCATGATTTTAAACTGGCTTGGAATCTCATGAAACGGATTATAGTTGGGTAACTGCAATATGTGGCAGCTGTAAAATAATTTTACTTAGCTTCCAGTGTTGATGTTTCCATCTTGAACACAACTGAGCTGAAGTCCATCGAAGGAGATTGATTTACTCACAGTAACTCAAAGTAACTCACGGTAAAACTTCCTGAAGCAATCCAACATACAAAAAGGTTAGCTTGTGTTTCATTGTATTGCTCCTGGAATTTGATGGCTCTCTTTTCACAGCATCTGTTAATTCTGCTTGGAGAATTTCTGATTTCAGGTGGTTATGGTTGTAAATTAATCACTGCAAGAAAAAGGAATGAGAATCAAAGTCTTCAAAAATCACCCAGATTTGATTTGTCACAGGAATCACTAGGATGTGATCACCTTATTCCAAACTAACAATAAGCTCTAGAATTGGAGGCTGTCCTCTCTAGAGATTAAGAAAAACAAATAACTGGTTTCAAAAGTTGAAACACAGTGAACCAGAAGGCACACAAATGATGGAAATGGTTCATCATTCCCGACAAGCCCAAATTACATTTTGTTCTGAATATGTTAACCTTAAGGTGAGTTAGGAGTGAATGCTGTAAATAATCTCTACTTTGGGCATAATTCATTTGTATGAAGGGCAAATGAAAGCTGTGAAATATATTGAAAAATGATTACTTCTGTAAGTGGCTTCTGTTGTTGATGGTCGCTGGAGGATGCTGGCATTTCAGTTATTTCTGACTTTCAGGGATGGCAAGTTTGAAGAAAAATATCTCTATTTTTCAAATCATTTATTTTATTTTAATCAGAATCTCAAGAAATAAGTCTTGTGTTTATCTCGCACCATTCTTCTCAAGGTAAAAGGTCACTCGATTCTAAGCCCGGAGGACGTAATTGAATTCTGCCCTTGCTGGGGCATTTAAAGTTTACTCAGTTTATTCAAGATTGAGACAGACCACTGGATGAAGTATTACATGGCAGCAGAGAGCTGTCCTCTGAGAAGCTAAAGGCTGCCCCATAGAAATAGATCACAATTTACCATTGACAAGCGATATGGTGAAGATACTTCAGCCCAATCACTTCAGGAAATAAAATATATTGCTCAGTATTCATTGCAAAGAGCAGACAGTGGAAACTTAAACCAATACAAAACATTAAAAGGAGTGAAGTGACTTGCATGACAAAGCATCACTCATTTTCCTATTTCTTACTGAATTCTTCTTTTATTTTTCCTTTCCATGTTTTTTTCTTGTCCTTCGATGCTTTATTAGTCCCAGACCTGTTTAATTCACCACAGCCTCTGTATTCTCCCTGAAATGATCCCAATGTAACAAATGCTGTTTCTAAAGTATGTGGAGAAAGAGTTTTTACTGTCTACCATTTGTCACATGAAAGATTGTATCCTACAAATTGTATGGTGAAGGACAGTGCTATATAGTCTTCGCACTGTGCACAATCAAATGTTTAGGTCACTTTACTATTTTCTTTTTGTATGCTGTTGTGTGCACAAAGGAAAATTTGCCTTTTGAGATTAGGTTTGGGTCCCAGAGGTTCAGTGGGGTGGGGCAGAGCGAATGGTGAGTGGTGGGAGAACGTTTGTTCTTCAGTTCAGACACTGGAATATTACAGCCAGGATGGGCTGTTCAGTTGGACCATCAGAAAAATGGAGACAAGGCAATTGGAATATTAAATCAAGGCAAGATCAAGGGGATGCGAACAATTGGAGTTATTTCCATGGAGGATGTGTCCTAAGGATTGAATATAAAGACAACATAGAACATAAAGCATTAGAGGAGAGTACAGGCCCGTCAGCCCACAATGTTGTGCCACCACATTTTATCCACAGCAATCTAATCCTTCCCAACCTTGTATCCATAGCCCTCTATTCCCCAAGAAAGAGAGAGAGTGTGAGAGAGAGAGAGAGAGAGAGAGAGAGAGAGAGAGAGAGAGAGAGAGAGAGAGAGAGATGGACAAAAACAGGAGCAGATAAAAAAAAAGAGATGGAAACAGTAGAACCAGATAAGGGTGGGGGTTACCTAGAAATGAAAAAAGAATCAATGTATAAACTATTAGGAGGAATGTGATGTGTTGTTCCTCACGTTTATGTTTGGCCTCATTTTTTCATGGGATGAGGTTGAGGTCAGATATATCTGCTGTGTAGGAATTTTGGGGTAGTTGAAATGAATGGTAACAGGAAGCTTAGGTTCATACCCACCAATAGGTGTTCAGTGAAGCAATCACCAAACTTGTGTTTGGTCTCACCGCTGTGGTGAAAGCCACATTGGGTACACCAAATGCAGTAGATTAGACTGGATGATGTGCATGTAAAGCTTTGCCTCACCTGGAAGAACCATTTTCACTTTGTAATAACATAAGTGGTATTTTTAAAGAATATAAACACATATAAATCTAATATTTCATGGACATTTTCTACATTAAAAATGTTATATAGATGCATAATCTTGCATTAATTAATGTTAAATCTGGGGCTGTGATATTTACTTCCATACTAGCAGTAGTGAAATAAGTCATGAGTAAAGGAATTAATTCTGAGGATTAGTGTTCACTGCTTATTCATTAATTCATACTTAATCACGTTCATTAGACTTGCTGTAGAAGCAAATTAATTCTTCCAAATAGTCTGATTTTCTGATCTAATAAAAATGTTTGCATATACATCTAGTCACCTTTCAAATTCACTGAATTTTAAGAGGTTTCTAGATAGACACATGAATATGAAGGGGATAGAATGATATCTATCAGCGGCAAGCGGCAAAATTGTAGTTTGATTTAAACATAATATTTGATACAGATACATGGGCCAAAGGACGTGTTCCTGTGCTGTAATCTTCTATGCTCCATAAATATTTCAGTGCTATAGATAAAGTTCTACACAGAGAGACTATTTTCACCTTGGCTGTGCCCACAGCTGCCTCCAAGCTCTCTGCTTGTCATATTTTTTCCTTCAATTGAAAATAGGGTGGCAATTCCAAAGGAGGACACGGTCATAGGTTACCATATATACATACACACAGTGTGTTAAAAAAAACAGTATTGCAAAAACAATAAATGCAAACACTCTGTAGTATTTGGTAACCTATGACTATGTCCTCCTTTGGAATGGCCACCCTAATTTTGAAAATGATCTTTATTGTCTAGAAAATAATGGCATTAATTTTCAATGGGCTAAAACATTTAGGGCTCCACCCAACCAGCAACAAAGCAAAAAACTAACAAAAAATAACTGGAATTCAGTGTGAATCACAGACATGCTGAATTAGATTCAGGACAATAGGTAAAATAGGATATGCATGGCTCAATTGAATAAATCTCCTGACATTTCAGTCCTTGAAGGTGAAGGTACAGTCCCCCTGGCATCCTGCAGTGGTGAAACACACCTTAAAGTCATCATGCAAGAATGTGTTTTCATGAGGTTGATTCCCAAGTGTAATGGAGGATTAAAACCATGTACCCAGATGCTTTTTGCTTATGTGGAACTGACGACACTGGGTCCACACGCAGGTCACCTTACTTTCAGAACTAGCAGATGTAATTAAACTCAGCCATGGGGACTTATCTGAAGATACACTTTGAAATGGAATTCCACTGTGAGGCCCAGGGAAAGCAGTTGTCAAATGCAACACTCTGAAATTGACGAATTGGTCACAACCTGTCTTGCTCGAGAAGTTTTAATAAGTCTTTGTATCTACGAGATAAACCAGGAAATTATAACATCCTGGTTCCATAATAATTAATCTTCTAAATTGTAGAATGTAATGTTCAGTTTTGATTTTGACTGACAAATATTAGAAGGAGTAGGCGCATGATTAATTGTTTTTGGGGTATATAAGCCTGTGGTCCTGCTGCTGAAGTTTAGATTCTCCGAGGGGTGGGAACATCCCTTGTCAAGAAGGAAGAACAGCCAGAGTCCAAGCAACGTCCCGGTCGGGGGAGGTGGAGAAGCTGCTACCAGCGCCCTGACAACCTACTACAAGTGTGCAGTCGTTGCCTCGCTTCGGCAGTTGGGACCAGTCCAAGCGTTGATAAGTATAGTTGGGAAGGGCTTGCATATTGTAGTGTGAAATCAGCTTTTGAATTAGTAATAAACATTTGTATAAACTGAACTGCTCTCGGTGTGTGTGTCTATTTTCTTTCGGTAGCTCAAACACTGTGACCAATCTAAAATGAACAAAATGAGAGGTATAAGTTTACCCAAGACAATTGGCGCTGCGAGCAGGATTGGTCTCAAGATGTTTCGCCGAAAGAAAGAGGTGAGCCCTGAGCAGTTCTTGATTCCTGTATGGACTTCCAAAGACGATGGGTTTGGCATGTTGGCCAATACCCTGTCTTTGTTGGGACCACCCATTAGTTGGGATGAGAAGTTAGACTCATCAAGTGCACCTCTGGGAGAGCGGGTTGCCACTCTCCTTCGAGAAAGTAAATTTCCTGATAAAAAGGGAACGCTGACGAATGGTTTTTGGTTGCTGGCCACAGCATTACGCCACTCCGTTCAGCGTGAAGCAGAATTAATTCAAAGAGAAGTAGAATCTCAGTGCAAAAGAAAGCAATTAGAGGAGGAGCTAGAAGTCCTGCGACAATGCTGTTCCATGATGAGCGAGATTGTTCGCACCAGTCAGGACAGAGCCAAAGAATGGGAAGATAAGCATGTCCAAATGATTTGCCGTAATATTAAACTCCGGCAGCAGCTCTGTGCAGATAAGGAAAGGCATGGAGTAGAACCCGATCCATATCGTATTCATGCCATGATAAGGAATGGTAACGATCCTGATGTAATTGAGGATTGGGATGGGAATATCTGGAATGACAATGGTAATAATGCAGATACTCCTCAGCATGTGTCTAACATACTACCCTCTCCATCTGCTGTTCACGCCCGCCCTATAAGGCAGCAGATTTCCCAAACAGACAGAAGGGGGGATGATGTAAGGGTAGAGATGGAAGGGATAGATAGCCCGGTTTCCCATGTGGACCCAGGGGAAAATACCCAAACCCCTGCTTGTGCTCTATGGCCTACTCCCTCTGTTGGATGGCCTCCACCTCCTCCCCTAGACTGGGTGGAGGACCCTGTGAGTCAAAGTGGGAACAGGGGTCGGAAGGAGTCAATGATCCGTGATTTCTCTGTAAAAGAGCTGGCTGCCATTGGAGATCGATTTAGGCAAAAAGCAGGGGAACATCATCCCCAGCTGCTGAGTCCTCCTGGCCCAGCTGTGCTTTCTGCTCCCACTGCTGCTTCTATCGAGCTGGCTTCTCCTGCTCCAGTTACTCATGATGAGGTAAAACAATGGGTTAAACAGGCTCTTAAAGATAACAATAGCATGTGGTCCTGGAAGCCCCCGAACCCTTCTGAAGCCTCAAGGTGTGGGCAGGATTCCCGTGTCTACTCCATCGAGACACGGCGCACACACGGGGATCCGCGGCCCTACATACCGTTAACAATCCACTGGGGTGGGGGTAATGATCGCCAATACTTGGCTTTGGTCGACACCGGTGCAGAGCACTCGGTGATTCCTGGTAATCCCGACCTCTGGACTGGACCGGCCTTTCAAATAGAGGGGTTGGGAGGAGCGGTCACCCTGGCAAAGGAAATAAAAGTCTGTGCCATGGTGGGTGATAGCCCTTCCCCTGTCTGGTTACATGCCCTGGTGGCTGCTACTGACGAGTGTATCCTGGGTATTAATATGTTGGCCGGTATGGCCCTTAATACTAGCCAAGGGGGATTTGAATTCGGAATTCGAACTATTACAAAAAAACTAGTAGTGGGTCAGGTTAAGTGGGATCCTGTGATGGTGCCAGCCCCCATGAAACCAGTGTGCATTCCACAATATCGTCTCCCTGGGGGGCAGGAAGAGATTACTGCCACCATCGATGCTCTGCAAGAAGAAGGGGTAGTGAGGCCCGCAATGCCGCCCTTTAATAGCCCTGTTTGGCCGGTCCAGAAGCCAGATGGCTCCTGGAGAATGACAGTTGATTATCGTTTTTTGAACAAACATGCCCCACCACTTGCTTCAGCAGTTCCGGACATTGTCACCCTTATTGAAAACATTGCTACTGGGAACTCAGGAACATGGTATGCTGTCATTGATCTCGCTAACGCCTTCTTCAGTATTCTTATAGCTGAGGATTCACAGGATCAGTTCGCCTTTACCTGGAAGGGGCGCCAGTATACCTTCACCCACCTTCCAGTATCGCCTTCCCTCTCAATTCACCATTATATTGATGATGTGGCCTCCTGGAGCCTCTGGCAGAAACAAGAGGGTCGCCGAGTCCCACTGGGATTCTGGTCACGTACCATGCCCGAGGCTGCCACTCGTTATTCTGTTTTTGAACAACAGTTACTAGCCTGTTACTGGGCCCTGCTAGAGACTGAAAGAATGACAGGCGATGCAGATGTTCAATTGAGACCTACACTTCCAATAATGAACTGGGTCCTGGCTAATGACGCTAATCTAAAGATCAGGCGGGCTCAGCAGTCTTCTATTGTTAAATGGAAGTGGTATATTCAGAGTCGTGCGACCAGAGGGCCTGAAGGGGTGGGCCGCGTACACGAACAGGTGGCTTACCATCCCAGGTCAGGAACTCACTTATCGGAGGAGGGGGATAGTGGCTCCAGTCAGTATGCTGAGTTGAAGGCAGTCACTTTACCACTAGATCCCCATGATCACCCTCTTCGCCTGTTTACTGATTCCTGGGCTTTGGCTAATGGACTTGTGGTATGGATGCCTGATTTGCAAAAGAACAACTGGATGATACATGACCGCCCAGTATGGGGCAAAGAGTTGTGGCAGCTGTTGTGGGATGCTTCCCACCATCGTGAGATAACCGTTTATCACGTTGATGCCCATACCAATATGGCGACTAACATGGCTCAACATAATGCAGTAGCAGATCAGCTTGCCACTATCAGCTGTGCTGATACCGTCCCCCTGGCTCGATGGGCACATGAACAGAGTGGTCATTTGGGGGAGAAGGGATCAGCTATGTGGTCCCGTACACATGCTTTATCCGTCCATCAGGATGATGTCCGCATGGTCGTACGTACATGCCCAGAATGTCAGCTTGTGAAGTTCCATACCATTCCACCTGGTCCACATGGCCGAATAAAACGGGGTGCTCACTCAGCTGCGGTCTGGCAAATTGATTACATAGGCCCCATGCTAGACTGTATGGGTAAATATTACATCCTAGTAATGGTTGACACCTTTTCGGGCCTGGTTTTTACTTTTCCCACCAAGACGGCTGACCAAGCTAGCACTATCCAAGGACTAAACCATTTGATTTATCGTTATGATGCTCCAGAGGAGATTCACTCTGATAATGGCTCGCACTTCTCCAGGAAAGCAATCTGTGATTGGGCAAATGACAACGGTATTTTATGGGTCCACCATATTCCTTATTACCCGCAGGCTGCCGGGTTAGTTGAACAAATGAACGGCTTACTGAAGGAACAAATTCGTTTGGAAACATCACTGGGGACCCAGAAGGGATGGTGCCATGTGCTGCAGCAGGCAGTCGACAATTTGAATCATCGCCCTTTAAAAGGAGGTACACCTTTCCACCGACTTCTTCACGCTCCTGAATTACAGCCTATTCCAGAGGAAAAACAGTCATTGCCCCCCATCCCCGAACTAGAGAATGTTGGACAAAAGGTATGGGTGGCACCACCAGGTAGTGGCCCTCCTGTAAAAGGAGAAATAGTGACACCTGCCCAGGGTAACACTCAGTGGGTAGCTATTGAGGGACAGGATGATTTAGTCTGTTTAAACACTGAACGCTTATGGTATCGTGAGTGACATGTGTCAGGCTTCTTTGTTCCAGGTTCTCCATTTTACACTCCTGGTGATCTGGCTTAACAGCTGCTTTGATGCCAGCAATTGGATTTGTAATGTCGAGGACGTTCCAAGGGAGTTACCCGTGGGAAACACGGTCCGATGCATTACACCAAGGAAGTCCTCGGTCACCAGCGTCAAGTGCAGCTTATATAAATATGTTATTGTTCAGCATGTTTCAAAATCTGTTCGTGAGCTCCAGTACCTGGGTATTGTGGCCAACAAGGATAATTTGAGCCTTGGTTGGAATCCTTTCTCATGGCTAACTGCTACATTTGGGGGGGTGGGCCACACTATCCTCCGTTGGTGGCTCGCGTCATTGCTTATCTTTGTAATTGTTGTTTTGATTTCTCTTTTTTCGCTCCCTCTGTACTCAAATACTGGTTAGGCCTCGCAAATGACAGATTGTGACCAAGGGGTGGGATGTAATGGAGGATTAAAACCATGTACCCAGATGCTTTTTGCTTATGTGGAACTGACGACACTGGGTCCACACGCAGGTCACCTTACTTTCAGAACTAGCAGATGTAATTAAACTCAGCCATGGGGACTTATCTGAAGATACACTTTGAAATGGAATTCCACTGTGAGGCCCAGGGAAAGCAGTTGTCAAATGCAACACTCTGAAATTGACGAATTGGTCACAACCTGTCTTGCTCGAGAAGTTTTAATAAGTCTTTGTATCTACGAGATAAACCAGGAAATTATAACATCCTGGTTCCATAATAATTAATCTTCTAAATTGTAGAATGTAATGTTCAGTTTTGATTTTGACTGACAAATATTAGAAGGAGTAGGCGCATGATTAATTGTTTTTGGGGTATATAAGCCTGTGGTCCTGCTGCTGAAGTTTAGATTCTCCGAGGGGTGGGAACATCCCTTGTCAAGAAGGAAGAACAGCCAGAGTCCAAGCAACGTCCCGGTCGGGGGAGGTGGAGAAGCTGCTACCAGCGCCCTGACAACCTACTACAAGTGTGCAGTCGTTGCCTCGCTTCGGCAGTTGGGACCAGTCCAAGCGTTGATAAGTATAGTTGGGAAGGGCTTGCATATTGTAGTGTGAAATCAGCTTTTGAATTAGTAATAAACATTTGTATAAACTGAACTGCTCTCGGTGTGTGTGTCTATTTTCTTTCGGTAGCTCAAACACTGTGACCAATCTAAAATGAACAAAATGAGAGGTATAAGTTTACCCAAGACACCAAGTTAAAGGGATTGATATAAGAAGAAAGGTTTAGCCTTCTGTTCATTCCAGTGTGGAAGAATAAGAGATGATCTTTTCGAAACATCTAAGATTCTGAGTGGGTTTAACAGAGGGAATTGTTCCCCTATTAGGAATATCTAGAAAATTAGTTGAGAATTAAAATGTTGTTAACGTACCAGTTAGTGGAATTTCACTGCCTGCAAGGAGTTTGTACATTCTCCCTGTGTCCATGTGGCTTTCCTTTGGGTGCTTTGGTTCCCTTCCATGTTCCAATGATGTGCAGGGTTAGTAGGTTAATTGGTCACAAGGTGTATTTCAACATTGTGGGCTGGAAGGGCTAGCTCTTCTGCAGTATGTCTAAAGTTAAATAAAAATTTGTTACAGGAAGAGCGGTTGACAATTGCAAACAAAGACAACAAGGAATTTCTTGAGTCATAGCAGTCATTCTCAACGACAGAGCATTGGAATTATTGAACACGTTCCAACAGAAATAGACAAACTTTTAATTACAATGGAGTTGAGTGTATGTGGAGAGAACAGGAAAGTAGAGAAAAAGATTGGATTAACCATATTGAATGATGGAGCTGCTCAATGGCTGACATGCCTTCTTCTGTTTTGTTTCCTATATTATGTTCACATCCAATTCACTGCTGTTCAAGCAAGGTGTCGCTCATTGGGAAATAAAGAGCTATATGTGTTATTTTCATTGCACTGTTATATTCAGAGGGGGAAAATTTCAACAATATGTTTTGAGACCTCACCTGGCAAATCTTGATATATTTAATTAACGTCAGGAGCACAGAACATGTGGAGAAACTCACATTCCTGATGAAGCTGTGACAATTACAAACAATGTCAACACCAGCTCAAACCAATGTCAAATAACCTTGCATTATTAACTTTCTAGTGCTTTCAAGTTTTCTTATTTACTTTTATTCATTCAAGAGATATAGACAGCTCAGGTTGAACCATCCCTAATTGCCATTGTGAGAGATGAGGAAACCAGTATAGATATATGTGTAATAAATAAAGCCAGTATGAATAAGATAAGGATAGATAATAGATAATAGAATGTAGGAAGTAAAGTTAGTTTGGATAAGATAAGGGTCTTCTAGCCTTAGACAGAATTAGCAAGCTCTGCATACAAGAAGGTTGTAGCCCTGAGAATCGGGAAGGTGTGAATTAGAACAAAGGCAGGTTTGTGAATAAGGACAATGAGGATAATGACATGATGGGACACCGACAGGATACCCCCTGGTCCTCCAAGTTCACAGAAACAGCACGTAGGCAGACAGGATTGCCTAATGCAAAACTCATCCAAGAGACAGAAGAATGTAAGGGGGAGGGTATTTCTATACTGAAATCAACTGTATAAACGTTGGGTGAGCCCCAGTGTATGTGTGTATTCCCAGGGTAAGGGAAAGCACCCAACTTTGCATTGTTGTATAATAAATGTTCTTTTCTTCATTTTTGTCTCGAGCAAATTCTGTGAAGGTACTTCTGTTTCTCACACTATTGAGAAGATAATGGTAGATAACTCTTGAAATTATATGCCCATAAATTTGTGGGGAGGAAGTTCCTGGATAATGACCCAATGATAGAGAAAGGGTTGTCAAAGTATTTCTAGATCAGAATGGTGAGTAGCTTTGAGGGCAACTTCCGGTTGGTGATGTTCCCTTTCTTTTGCTGCCCTTATCTGTTGAGCAGGTAAAGGTTGTGAGTTTAGAAGGTGTTCAATGAATCATAATAAGTTGTTACAGTGCATGCAGTAGGTGGTACAAACATGTCCAACAATCTTCCTGTGAAAGATAAGTAAATCTTCATGGGAAATTTTTCACCCTGCAGCGACTATCCCCCAGAATCAAAATAATTTCAACCTCAGTGGCTGAGTTGCAGTATGCAGATATTTATATTTGGATGAGCCAGCAGGGCACTGAAGCATATGAGATTGTATGCATTATGTCAATATTTGCAAGACAAAGGACGGCTGTCAATCTCCCCAGCATCATACAACACAGTGCTCCGACAACCAGAGTTCATGGCAAGACACTGGAAAATGTGAACAATTTATCATATCTCAGACAAGCAACAATGATGAAATTGGTTAACATCATCAATGAACCAGCATAACGATTAGTCCATTGGGTGTAAGGGAATTTAAAGATTATTACTTCAAACTTTTGAACAAATATCATGGTCCAATGAACAACTCCTGCTGTTCTAAGTGCACCTGAAACTTAGACGAACTCAAGATATCACTAACGCTCTCTCCACAAAGTCCTACAAATTCAATGGGAGAATGAAGCAGATAACATTCCAGGTCCTAAAATGATGAGCATAATTAAATGGAGCACTTATGAGCACACAAGTGCTATATGTGATTGGTTACATTGCATAACCAGTAACGACCAAGATGACAGTTTTTCCTAGTTGAAGTTAAATTACTTAATCTCCCTGTGAAACCAGTGCTTAGGAGATGTCTCTTCTGTTGCTCTTTACAGTAGATTGGGAGCTGGCGAGATTTCCTCGAAAGTTCCTGCAGAGAGCAAGTTGAGAGTCAATATGACTTTGACCTCCTCAAAGAAAGCAATCTAATTATTTGAGATTTGTCTTCCTGCAGAATGTCAAGAATCTAAGGAATCCTACACAATTCATTGCCCAAGATATCTGTAGAAACTCATTTTTGAGTCTATTCACGGTATAGTTTGCCAAATTCTTTATTATTAAGGGAATCAAGGGATATGAAGCCAGAAGGGGAACATGATCAAAGGTCAACACTGATCCTTTGGAACAGTAGAACAGACATGATGGGGTGCCATGATGACTTCTATTTCTTATGCCCTGATTTTCTTTTCTCCCCTTGATGACAGCCTTGGTAAACTTGAACCAGTGAATACATTGTTTATTGCATATGTTCAGGCAGGATGAGCCATCTGTGAAGCTCTTGTGGGAGCAGATGTTTCACAGATTGGCATGTCTTTGCCCCTTCCCTGAGTTTTCTCTTCTTTATATAAACTAACTGATAATCGGACAATTAGACATATTTTTGAGAATATGGGCACAATTTAGAAGATGTGGTTTTTTTTTTTAAATTTCAGAGCTTTTCTCTGCCAGACTTATTATATCTGTAGCAGACTTCAACAGGGATTTTATCTGAAGGCAGCACCTGGCAATTGGAGTCAGGTAACTCAAGCAGTTGGATTTTAAAAGCTAGATCAACAGGGAGCTGATTTGACAATAGAAATCAAGTGATCTTGTGATACAGGGTTGTGTTAATTCACTTCAGCTCAGCAGACTAGAGAGACTGTACTTTTTTTTTACTGGAGTTTCACACAATACATGCAGCAGCGAGTAGGAAAGTCACAACTAACTAGTGTTTTTTCTACATTTCTAATCATCTTTTTCAACCTTATTTGCAAAATACTGCTTTCAATGACTGGTACAGATTGTGTATTAAATGTTTTAAAGACCTTTTTTATTTGAAACAATTTTGCTTCCTTTGGTGGTAAAAATTTAACATACCAAACATACATTTTTTAAGATATTTACAAGTTAGACAGTTTGTTCAATCTCAAATCCCTGAGGCAAACATCCTTGATACTTTTTTTGATTTACAACTTTCTCATAAAGGTTTAATATCTCTTATTTATAATAATTTTCCTGATTTAAGAATAGTCTTATTGGTTAAAATCAAGAACGATTTGGAGCAGGATTTGAATCTTCCATTCTCTTATGAGGTGAGGGACTCTATTTGTAACCTTATTAATATGAACTCTTTTTGTGCACAACACTGTTAGTTGCAATTTAAAGTGGTCCATAGAGTACACGTCTAAACTTAAATTCTCTCGTTTTTATTCAGAAATAAATCCTCTATGTGACAAAATGTAAAATTAGGTATGTTTCTTTAGTTCATATGTTCTGGACTTGCCCTAGTCTAGAAAAAATTTTGGAAAGAGAAGTTACCCACAAAGCCCCCATTGAATGTGCTGCTCAACCAAGGGAAAAACACACTTTGTTATTTGTACAAGCTCTGAACTTTGAAACTACTTGAGCTGCCTGCAGTAAATACAAAGAAGCCCTTTTAATTGCTATCAACAGTGCTCCCATAACAAAAAAAAGCTGACACAAAAAAGATCATTACGTGATCCTAGTTCTACTTCATCTGTTTGACTTGCGGTTTTAAAATCCAATATATGTTAATTAATTTAGAAATGGATATTACACTAATAATGATACCAAATGGCATGTGCCTGATGAAAATATCAGATATGCTAACATGCAAATCACACAAAAATGCATGTCCACTTTCTCACTAGCTGTAACTTCTCCAGAAACAACTTATATCTCCATTGCAAGCCACCCATGGCAAGCTCAAAAATGAAATATATAATGGCCAAAAACAAATGACTGCAAAATTATTCAATTTCTCGATCTCGCTCTTTAATATTGATTATTCCACTTGGTGAGTGGTTGAACAATCCGATTTCTTTCCAAACACTTCATGAAAATAAAAATTCAAACATGTTCTCCAGCTGTGCAATACCTTTGAAATACATTTTGAGATCTGTCTTCAAACCTTTAGATGTAGTAATGGAATTTTTAATGCATTCATTTCTGTTTAGTTCCATTTAAATTTCTGAACTTGACTTTGGTGTCTGGTGTTTGTTTCAAAATTCATATATTCTTGTTGTCCATCTGTTCCTTCTTTGATGTCTGCTTGTGAGGCAATTTCTTTCCCTTTTTCCAAGCCCAATTCCCCACTAATTTCTTCACGTCTACCCCCTCTCCTTGAGATCTTGCACTGTTTAGATATCATTCTTTGTATGCTGTTCTTGAGTGACTTGTCTTAGAGACATTTAATCCTCCTTAAACAGGACATGAAGCCTAGGAAAAGTTGCCATCATTTATCCTAACCTGGCATGCTCCAGGAAGATAATTCTGACCTTAGACAATGATATAAAATGTGCAACATCAGCTAGGCTGCACATTTAATGAGCGCTTCTAATTTCAATGCCCGCTAAAGTCAATGGTGCTGAAAATTTACAATGTTGCTAAATGCTTGGATGAGCAATGGCTGATGAAATTTTACACGTCTGATACTATTGTCTAAAGTTAAAATTGCCTGCAAGGTCCATGAAAATTATTTTTTGGGTGAGTCTTGCTGGATGGTGTTCAAGAGCCTCAACTCATTTTCTTTTTCAAGTTTAATGTACTTCCATTTGTAATTTGCATTACCTGGATGTAAGTTACTGGAGCTATACCTGTTGAAGGGCCTAGGCCCAAAGCATATCTCCAGCACATTTGTGTATTGCACTCCCCCCAGCATCTGCACACTTTCTTGTTTAACTGAATCCATTTCATTATTATGAATCTGCAGACATAAACAAAAAAAAACAAGATTGCAGAGGAATGGTTAATTGAGGAAAGTCAATGCTATACTGCAATTCAACTAAGAAAGGAAAATCTGGACGTGCAGAATGTTTGGGGTGAGACTAGAACATATTGATCACAAGTCACATCCTTAAAGCATAAAGGTATGTTGTGCACTCATTTACTTTATTCTGCAAGCTTTAATGAGAGAAAATGAAGTTTGTGAAAATTACATACATAAATATTACATTGGGACTGCTATAAACAGGTTCATTAACATGCTTTAGTGAGTTCTATAATAGTTTTGTTAGAAGTCTGGCTAAATGTTGAGCGTGAAAATCATTAAATAACAATTTTTAAAAATTGAACTCATTAGTAAAGCTTCTTAAACTCCTTTCTCAAGTATAAAGACCAGTGAGAAAATATTTAAGGTGCTTTTTTTCTGAATTGTCCCTTGAAAGAAATGGAGTAAAGGCATTAGTTCGAGTTAGATTTCTAATGGAGGATTATTCGTGATGCTCCATGTTTTAAAAATTTCTCACTGTAATGTTATATAAATCATGACCTCAGGAAATACAATATTTTAACCTTTTCCTTCCATTTATCTCATAAACTAATGGAGGTTCTGCTTGAAGTCAAAGGTTAGCTCAGAAACATCATTCCTTCCAGGAGTAGAAGTGGGAAGGAAGTTAGAAACTTCTGTAAAGCTCTGAGTAGAATTTGAATGCACAAGAATGCTTTCTCCTCCATTTTAGATGATGCAAATTAAAGGGAAGTGGAGGGGACATTAAAGGAGAGGTAAATTGCAGGGAAGATGATGGAGTGGGGTGTGAAGATTTGCCATGCATGTGGGATAATGAGGATACATTTTGAAATGGAGAAGATCTTATGCTTGCCACCCTTTGCTGTAATTGAGCTTTAGAGACTGGATGGAAAGGATTGTATCTGGCCTACTTTGTGAATCTCACCAGTTTCTGTTTTGCAAGAACTGTGGAAGATGCAACCATTAAAAACTGTGGCCAATGAACATTTTCTGCAGGTCTTTGATTGGGCAATTTGTTGATCATAAGGTCGGAGACAACATATAATCTGCACGTTGACCCGAATTATTCAGCTTTTTGATTTATTTCATGGTCATTTATTGCTACCTTGGAATTTCTATTAAAAAGGAAGGTAATTTTGCATTCATAACAGGAACAACAACCTGAGTCTCAATGTGGATAAGAGAAAGGATATGATAGAGGACCTCAGGAGAACAAAGGTCAACCACTCTCCATTACATATCAATAGTTCCATCATGGCGAGTGTGGGGAACACAAAGTTCCTTGGTGTGCATATAAAGGATGACCTCTTCTGGATTCACAACACCTCCTCATTAGTTAGGAAGAAACAGCAGTGCCTGCACTTCCTAACGAGGTTGAGTAGGGCAAGATTACTGGCTCCCATCTTCACCATATTTTACAGGACCATAATTGCCTGTGTCTTGACTGGCTGTATCATTATGGTAGCTGCTAAGCATTGGATCAGATGTCAATATAGAGGATCATCAAAATGGCCAAGAAGTTCACTTGCGTCTCTGTTTCCTCTATTGATCTTAGATTTCAGATTCATTGTCAGTGTACATATATGACATCACATACAACCTGAGATTCTTTTCTTCTGCAGGCGAGGCAGAATTACCACTTACTTGCAGTGCAAAAAAATTGACTCAACATACATATGTAAACAAATAAAAAATGTAAACAGACTGTGCAATACAGAGAGAGAAAAAAAATTATCAATGAAGTTCAAAAGGAAAAGTCCTTAAACAAGTCCTTATTGAGTTTGTTGTTGAGGAGTCTGATAATAGAGGATTAGTTGTTCTTAAACCTAGTGGTGCAAGTCTTATAACCATATAACAATTACAGTATAGAAACAGGCCTTATCGGCCCTTCTCGTCTGCACCAATTTAAGTGAAACTTCACTAGTTCCAACTACCTGCTCCCTGCCCATAACCCTCCTACCCCCTCACATTCATGTACTCATTCAACCTCCACTTAAATGACAAAATTGACCCTGCTGCAGCCATCTCTTCTGGAAGGTCGTTCTACTCAGCCACCACTCTCTAAGTGAAGAAGCTACCTCTTATGTTACTTCTAAAGTTTTGCCCCGTAACCATTAACTTCTGATCCCTCGTTCCAATCTCTCCTACCCTCAAGGTGAAGAGCCTATTCACATCTACTCTATCTATTCCCCTCAAAATTTTATATACCTCTATCAAATCTCCTCTCACCTTCTACACTCCAATGAATAAATACCAAGTCTACTCAATCTTTCTTTGTATTCTAGATACTGCAATCCAGGCCACATTTTAGTAAATCTTCTCTGTACCCTCTCTATCTTAGTGATATCCTTCCTATAATTTGGAGACCAGAACTGCACACAGTATTCCAAATTTAGCCTCACCAATGCGTTGAACAGTCTCAACATCACCTCCCAGCTCCTATATTCTATGCTATGATTTATAAAGGCCAGCATACCAAAAGTCTTCTTCATCACCCTATCTACATGAGAATCCGCCTTCAAAGAACAATGAACTGTTATTCTAAGATCTCTCTGTTCCTCTGCATTCCTCAATGCCCTCCCCTTCACTGCATACATCCTGTTTTAATTATTCCTTCCAAATTGAAGCACTTCACACTTATCTACATTAAACTCCATCTGCCACCTTTCAGCCCACTCTTTTAAGCAGTCCATATCCTTCTGCAGTCCATGAAAACCATCCTCTCTTATCCACAACTCCCCCTATTTTTGTTTCATCTGCATATTTACTCAGCCAATTTACCACCCCACCATCCAAATCATTAATGCAAATGATGAACAACAAAGGACTAAACATTAATTCCTGAGGCACACTGCTCATCACTGGTCTCCATCCTGACAAACAATTGTCCACTATGGGCTCTCTGGTACCTATCTTCTAGCCACCGTTGAACCCATCAGACTATCTTAACATTAATCCCTAGTGCCTGAACCTTCCTCACCAACCTTTCATGTGGAACCATATTGAAAGCCTTACTGAAATCCAAATAAATTACATCTACTACTCTACCCTCATCAATCTTTCTAGTCACTTCCTCAAAAGATTCAACAAGATTTGCCAAACATGACTTTCCCCTCACAAACCTATGTTAAGTGTCCCTGATCAATCCCTGCCCCTCTAGATACTTATAAATATTATCTCTAAGAATACTTTCCATTAGTTTACCCACCACTGACGTCAAACCTATTGGCCGATAATTGCTGGGTCTATACCTTTTTAAAAAGAGGAACCATGTTTGCAGCATCCCAATCACGCAGCACAATACCTTCTTCCAATGACTGTCAGAAAAAATAACTGTCAGAGCCTCCGCTATTTCGTACCTGACTTCCCTCAAGGTCCTGGGAAAATCTAGTTGGGACCCGGAGACTTATCCACCTTTATATACCTCAGAAGTTACAAAATCCCCCTCTTTCCTAATTCTTATTTTTTCCATAATTACCCCTTTTGCCTCACTTATCCTACACAATTCCATATCCTTTTCCCTAGTGATTACCAACGAGAAGATTTCATTCAATATCTCCCCCATCTCATTTGGCTCCTCACACATTCATCCGTTCTGATTCTCCAGTGGACCAATTCTATCCTTCACTCTCCTTTTGGTATTCACATATTTGTAAAAACCCTTTAGATTTACTTTCACCCTATTCACTATAGCCACCTCGTACCTTCTTTTTGCTTTCCTAATTTCCTTCTGAAGCTTCTTTCTACAATCTATGTATCTTTCAAGCATCTTGTCCATCCCTTGCTTCCTGTATTTAATGTAGGCCTCCCTCTTATCTCGAACCAACTTCCTAATCTCTCTTGAAAAACATGGCTCTCTTGAACATTTGACCCTGCCTATTATCCTAACAGGAACATAAAAATTCTGCACCCTCAAATGCCCTCCAATTCTCCTCAATCTCCTTCCCAAAAAACAAATCAGCCCAAAACACTCTCTGCAAATCCATTCTCATTTCATCAAATTTGGCTTTCCCCCCACTTAAAAACCTTCACCGTTGGACCAGACCTATCCCTTTCCATAATTATAAATATGATGAAATCAATGGTACCATGATCACTGGATCCGAAGTTCTCCCAAACACAGACCTCAGTCATCTGCCCTATTTCATTTTCCAACAGTAGGTCCAACACTGGGTACCTCAACATATTGCTGCAAAAAACTATCCTGCACACATTCTACAAACTCTAAACCATCCGGCCCTTTCACTGACTGCATCTTCCAATCTATATTAGGAAAATTAAAATCCCCAACTAACACAGCTCTATGCTTATTGCACATCTCAGCTATTTCCTTACACATTTGCTCCTCTAGTTCTCACTCCCCACTAGGTGGTCTATAATACACCCCTATAATTGTAACCTCACCTTTTCTATTTTTAAATTCCACCCACACCACCTCCAATCTATCATGTCTCAGCATCACTGTAATCTAACAAGTAATGCCATACCCACCCACTCCCTTTATTCCTCCAATTCTATCACAACTAAAGCAGCAAAATCCCGGAGTATTTAACTGCCAGTCACAACCCTTCTGCAACCATATCGCACTAATCGCCATCACGTCATACTACCAAGTGCCTATCCACACCTTCAGCTCATTCAACTTCCTCACAACATTTCTTGCATTGAAGTAAATGCATTTCAGAGATTTCCCACACCTTACCTTCTGCCTATCTCCCTCTTTACTGTCCACACTATTATTTGTTACCATTGTCCCTCCCCCATCATAGCACCTATTCCTTTCCTCCTCGATCAACTGCCTTTCCACCCCCAAATGTTGTCTATAATCCTTTTCTCTTTGCTGACAAAACCTCTCTCTGCTGTCCTGCCTTACATGGACTTCTTCCCCAACCATACTAGTTTAAAGCCCCCTTAGTAGCCCTAGCAAATGCCCCCACCAGGAACCTGGTCCCTCTGGGATTCAGATGTAACCTGTCCAGTCAGTACAGGTCCCACCTCCCCCAGAATTGGTTCCAGTGATCCAAGAACTCAAATCCCTGCCTCCTACGCTACCCCTTTAGCCACACATTCAACCTCCACCTGATTCTATTCCTGCCCTCACCATCATGTAGCACAGGAAGTAATCCAGAGATTATCCCCTTTGTGGTCCTTCTTCTTAGTTCCCTACCTAACTCCCTATATTCATTTTTTAGGACCACTTCCTCCTTCCTCCCTATGTCATTGGTACCAGCATATACCACGACCTCTGGTTCATTACCCTCCCCTGAGGTATAGATGCCAAAATTGATGAGATGTACAAGGAGCATTGCTTAAATAGGGTTCAAAGAATTATAGTAAATGATTTTGATCCAACACACAGTATCTTTGAGACACTACCATTAGGAATGAGGTACAAGAGCATCAAAACAAGAACTGCTAGGCTGGGAAATATCTTCTTTCCACAGGCTGTGTGATTGATAAACAGTACCCTGTAACCAAATAAATTCTCCCTATATCTATAAATATTTATTCACACACAGTATGTGATTATTATGTATTGTGTTTGTATGTCGGGAGAAATGTTGTTTCATCTGGTTGTATATAGACAGTCATATGATAATATCTAGAATTTGGAAAGCATTTTTCATAGCTTCAGGTCACCCCAAGGCATGTCACATTCAATGAAGAACTTCACAATTACTGTCACTGAGGAAAGTCCAATCCCAATATTCACAGATTAATCTCCCACTATCAACAATGTGATAAATAATTTGTGTGATATTAATTCAGGGATAAATATTGGGGTTAGGACGCTAGGAATATTTCACTTCTCTTCTTCAAAAATGATATTTTACTTCAGCTTGACAGAGCAGACAAGATCTTATTTCATTCAAAAGACAGCATCCTTGCCAGTCCAGCACCTCCTCCATAATGTGATGAATTGTTTAGCCTAGGTTTTGCAGATCAATTTTCAGAAATAAGACAAGAAATTGTATTTTCTGACCCAAAAATTGAGTGATAACTTATCCTCAGCATTGTGGATGATAAAAAAAATGTTGATCTTCACCTTGAAATTAGATAGATAGAGTTTCAAACATAACAACAAAAATTCACAGGGAAAAGAATTATATATTTCTCATAAGGTTGAACTACTTCCATGCTACATGGCAAATCACTTCTGGTTGTATCACTTCTGGTTGCATCAGGAGTACAGTTCAATGGAAAGACCAAGTGGAATCAGTAAGAAAGTCTCCTCCTCACTGATAATCAACACAGTGCACCCCAAGGATCCGTGCTTAGCCCAGTGTTCTACTCAGTATACATATACAATTGTGTGGCCAGGCATAATTCCATTGCTATCTACAAGTTTTCCGAAGGCTCCACAGTTGTCGGCAGAATCACAAATGGCAATGAGGAAGTGTACAGGAGGGAGAAAGATCAGCTCTTTGAGTGGTGTCACATCAACAACCTTGTGCTCAACGTTAGCAAAACCAAGGAGATGATTGTGGACCAGGAGGAAGTCAGGGGAACACGAACCAGTTCTCAGTAGTGGAGAGGGTCAAATTGCTGAGTGTCAACATCTCCGAGGATCTGTGATGGAACCTCCACGTTGATGCAATCATGAAGAAGACTCGCCAGCTGCTATACTTTGTGAGGTGCTTGAAGAGATTCAGTATGTCACTGAAGACTCTCAAAAACCTCTGCAGGTGTACTGTGCAGAGCATTCTGGCTGGTTGCATCACTACCTGGTATGGAGGCCGCCAACTCTCAGAAGAAGAATAAACTCCACTCCAGAGGGTAGTTAACTCGGCCTGCGGCATCACAGGCTCAAGACTTCACTCCATCGAGGACATCTACATGAGGCTGTGTCTTTAAAAAAGCAACCTCTATCCTCAAAGACCCCCAACCACCCAGGCAGGCCATGCCCCCTTCACTCTGCTACCATCGGGAAGGAGGTACAGGAGCCTAAAGATGAGCATTAAGAGATACAGGGACAACTTTATCCCCGCTGCCATCAGATTCCTGAATAATCAATGAATCAAAGACACTGCCTTACTTTTTGTGCAATATTATTTTTTAAATATTTATTGTTGTAAGATGGCTTCTAATATTGCAGTCTGATGCTGCCACAAAACAGCCAATTTTGTGACTTGTTCATGACAATAAATTTTGATTCTGAATCACAGAAGATACGCTAAAACTCAGGAGGGAGGAGGACAACTAAAATATTCTCTGCCTATTATATAAAATACATAATTTCCAGCAATATAGATACAGTTTACTGAGAGTCAATGTTTGATGACAATTGTCTTTGGGAAAGAATCTGTCACTTTTCCATGCCATCTGTCGCAGGAAAAACTCCACTCCAGTATCTGAAAACCTTGATTCCTCTTGCATCAAGCATCTTCTGCTAAGTTAACAGGAACAATAGCTATGGAACTCAGAAGGCAAAAAGGTACCCCAGTCTAAATTGTTATCGGGCCCTCTTCACTCTGCTACCATCAGGAAAAATACAGGAACCTGAAGACAAGCATTCAGTTCCACAAGGATAGCTTCTTTCCCTCTGTCATCAGATTCCTGAATGAGCAGTGAGGCACAGACCTTTTCTTGCACTACTTTTATTTATTTTGTGAGGTGGTTTGCGTAATGATTAGCATTTTGATGCTGTTGCAAAAACTACGAATTTCATGACATATTCATATTCAGTAGAAGTCATGACTTTGCTGATAGTAAGGTTGCCTTCATTGGTGGGAAATTGCTTGGGTTCTTTGTCAATAATATTCAAATGATAAGCACCCAGCAAAATTATTTGTGGGTGAATGTTCAAGTTGCAGGGAGAATGAAAATTAAAACTAAGGAACATTTGCTGAAAGTTATAATTTTTACCATGAAATGGCTTAAAAATGTTTGCATGTTAATTTGAGGCTCTTAACCTATATGAAAAGTTTCCTTGAGAGAAAAAAAAGATTTCTCTCTTCATGAGTTTTTAAAATAGCAGGCAAGTTTCCTTTGGAGGATGCTCGCTTTGTGGTTCGTCTGTGATGGATGGAGGAGGAAAATTCACAAAGGAGGGCAAAATACTTTGTTGCGATCAGTGCCATCTGCCAAGTAACTCGAGAGAAGCAATACAGTTTACTCATGTGGCTCTGCTGTTCTGTTAGTGATTGTCTTTTCATACCAGCCCGAATTAGATCATCATCATGTATCCCAGCAGCCAAGGACTCAAATCCCCAGACCTTCCACTCAAGTCCTCGTCCCTCACCTCCTGTCTCTGCTTCACTGTGCCAGAAGTTTGACACAATTCCAAGTCTTTACATTCCTGTATTTCAGTTCCTTCAGAGGAATAACATGAAGTGTCTCATCCTTTTTATTTAAGTCATGAGACATTCATCAGGCCCCAGAAACAGTTGGTTAGTCTTTGTGAACATGTGGATGGTCACCACCTGTGCCGGGTCAGGGGGCAGGGCAGTGGGCTCCTGCAGCCAATTTGTACATAGCACCACCATACATTAATTAGATTGCTTGGTGAACAACAAGATAATGGCATCTATCTGGGTAACAATGCAGAGAGCACCGCAAGTGAGGTGGAGGCCGTTGCGGAGAGTGAGTGTGGCTTGGGCTATAGAGGCTGGTGCCAACAAGGAGAGCCTGATGAAGAGAGAGAGGGAACCAGACCGGAGAAGGCTGGAGTAATGGTCGTACCAGATTCCCATTGGGAATACACTGATAATTTTGATTAAGATTTTAATTTGACTTGGCCTGTGATGTTAAAATTAAATGCTTCTGCTGTCATGATTAATCTCGTTATCAGTTTTTTGTGGATTCAAAATGATGCTAGAGCATTTTTTTTGTGAGCTGCCTGTATGATATCTTTTTTACTGAAATCTTTTCAGTATAGACAATTCCAAAAGATCTGCGAAGCCAGTACCACAGTTATCTAATTGTAGCACAAGTAAATATGCATAGCAAACCAAATTTATACAAATGTAAACAAATGACTCTGGGGCAATCTGTTGGAGCATCCTTTCCATATGTCTCCATCTTGCTTAGTGCTCTTACATAGCACCATTCCATGCTTTATAAAGAATCCTAGTCCCAGCTCAAACAGCTGGCATGAAATGCCACTATACTGCCATCTGCTTTCTTGTCCAGTCTGCAAAGGGCTGGCAGAGTCCCATCATGCAGATGTCCAAAACAGCTGTGAAACTTTGATTTGTGGACCAAAGATTTGAGGAGATTCATTGTAAACAATCAAATCTCCATTCCACAATTAACTTGCTGCCTGTATGCCCAATATCAAATATCTCTGACCAGATACCACTCCACATCCATTTCATCTCTGTAGCCCATCGGGATCCCACCCATGCCAATATTAAGCATCCACACATAATTTCTCTCACTAGCCCTCCCCGCCGACCCCCCCAATCTCCCCACCTCAATTTCCATCTGTTCATGAAGACTGCAGTCTTGTACAACATGGTGCCCACTAAAATGCTCACCAGCGTGTCAATCAGATTGCTTGTGGGCTGGAAGTCAGCGTGAAGAAAGATATTTAAAGGGGCTCTGCTGCTGCCCTTAATGTGGGTCTGTAAAGTACCAACAATTCATCTTGCATCCTTCCGAACAAATCTTAATATTATTTGTAGCTAAATTTTATACAAACATTTTCATTCTGAACGTCATTATCTGGTAGCTTCCAACCATATACAAGATTCCACTCCATTAGCATTTCAAATATAATTGCTTTGCAATTATCTTCCAGGCTTTTTTTTGTCAAAAGATGAGTAGAAGCCTTATCTGCCAAGACCAATTCACAGTTGATGCAATTTTTATGGTTGACTTAAAATAGTTGGACAAGCAGCTTCTGTTTACACACACCACTTCAGCTGTTTGGGAAATACAAATACTAGACAATTAGTGCGGGCAACATATTTCAATACACAGTATTCGTAAATTGGCAAACAATTTTAAGCTATGCTAATCAGTCTGTTCTCCAACATGCATGTATACTTTTATTGATTGAGCACTTATACTACTTACGTTTGTAACTACTGACTCCCATTCAGAAGCCAGCTGTCAGCTGTGTGAAGCAGGAAGCATAAATGTGGTGGAGAAACTCAGGAGGCCACATAGCAACCGCAGGAAGCAAAGGGTCAACAATGTTTTGGGCCTGGATTGTCCTTGACGAAAGGCCCAGGCCTGAAACTATGGTGACCCATTGCTTCCTATAGATATTACGTGACCAGCATCTGAAGATTTTCTTTTTTAACTCCCAGCAGGCTGTGACTTCAATGAACTTCGGTGGTTTGGTGATAGAGTTGACATTAGTGTCCCTGAGCTATAAAAAGAAACAAATTTGCTGCGCTGTTGTGTCCTGATCACATTCCAGTGCCTTCACATTAAAAGTGCAAGCACGTTGGTAAGAAAGTTGAAGTTGTTTTGCCCGATGGAGTACAATGACTAGATGGCAGTCAACCATAACAATCACCCATTAGGATTGACAACTTGACTGGGAACCTGGAGAGCAAGACCAGAGGATCACATTCCTGGCAACTTAAATCCTGATTGTGTTTCTTTCCCAGTTTTGATGGAGAGTGGACAACCTGAGATGTTTGCTCTATTTCTCTTTGCACAGATGCTGCCTGACTTGCTAACTGATTCTGGCATTTATTGTTTGTCTTTCCTGATCTATTCAAACTGGTCTGGGCATTCAACACAGTTTCAAATCTTTTCTCACTCAAAATGGTAATGTACCAAATTTATTCTGTTGTTAAAAAAAAACAAATTGAGGGTAAATTGGCTATGGTCCAAGGATATAAAATGCTGAGAGGAATAAATGATGTAAACCTAAAGAGACTATTTAATTTGGTCTGAGGGCATAAAACTAGAGGGCATGAGAACATAATTAAGAAGCTTCAATCAAAATCAGCAATGAGAAGTTCTTTCTCCCCTGCTGAGAACAGCAGCTATTTTATTCTATGTAGTTTTTTTGCTATATTTGTCCAAATTTATTTCTAAAGCTTTCAATATCAATACTAATCAGATAGGAATCCATTTTTTTGAGAAAGAATGGATAACACTATTAACTGCAAGGAGCCCTGTGGATAAATGTAACTTTGCATGAATCAACTTATAGTTTATTTTAAATGTTATTTATAAATTTAAAACCACAAAAAAAATTACATATTTTACAATACTGGAAATCCATTTCAAATGCATGTGGTGTATTTAAGAAAAAATAAAGAAAAAGAGAAAGAAAAAAATCCCGTATAAACTCCCTACCCTTCTCCCCTCTAATCCATACAAAGGAAAAAAAGTGTAGGACAATTGATCTTCCACAGGGGCACTCCTTACTATAAGGTTTATTCTAATATGCAGAGACCTTTAGGAGAAAGGGAATGTCTGAGTTTCATTTAAATATTCATACCTACACTTTCTAAATATGGGCACCATATTTTCCAAAATATATGGTATTTATATCTTAAATTATAAGTAATATTCTCAAGTGATATGCAACTCCAAACTTCCACTTGCCATCTCTCCATTCCCAAATCTATATCAGACTTCCGTGTTATAGCAATACATTTTCTAGCTATTTGAACAAACTTCACTTGATAGATGTTCAATTTTAATTTAAGTTTAACCCCTCTAATATCACCCAATAAAAATAACCTTAGATCCTATGGGAATTTAACCCTCATTATTTGTTCTAATAAATTACGTATTTCCTAAGGAACTGCCAAGAAGAATGTAGAAATGAACCAATTTCATGACCACATCTAAAACATAAATCTGAAAAGGTCTGGTTCAATTTATTTAGCTTTTGTGATGTCAAATATAACTGATGAATAAAATTATATTGTACCCACCGAAACCTCACATTTATTGTGCTTTTCATACTTTCTCTACATAACTCGATCCAATTACACTCATCTATTTGCTTATTTAAATCTACTTCCCACCTTTGTCTTGATTTATGAATCCCTACTTTCCAAGCTTTCTCCTGTAACAACCCATGCATTACTGAAATAAATTTCTTTATGTCTCCATTACACAACAATGACTCCAACTCTGTCCTTGCTGGCTGTAGTGCACTCTCAGTAACCACCAAGACTAGGCTGAGGGAACGAACCTTGCTGGCCCGAATCCAGGTATAGGAATGGAGGGAAGGAAGAGGTGGCTCGACCTTTATGACCCAAGACCACCAGGGAGGAGTTATAGGGTATGAGCGGGCGGGCCAGCTCCATATATACAGTAGCCAACTATAACCACATACAATGGAGGAAGGATATCACCGCATTCTCCCCTCCTTTTAAAACAAACCCCCTCACTTAATCTTTGAACATAATAAACAAACAAAAAACTGCCAAGGCAACCAAATCTGGCACACCGGTGACCTCCTCTGTCCACGGGACCTACAGGGAGCAGGGATAGAGGTAGCCTGCTGTTTCAACGACTGGATGTCTAGATGAGGGGCCACCAACTGACTACTTGGAGAGGGTGCTGTCTGTGTTCAGGTGATGTGAAAGTGCAGGGCGATCAGGGGTGTATGGGATAGTTCCGGGCTTTCTGGCATTAATGAGATGTACCTCTTCGACCACCACCAGTCCTCATGAGTGCCATCCCCTGTGGTAATAGTGAAGGCCTCTGAAACTGGAAAAATGACGCTGGCATTTGGTGTAGGCATTCGCTCGAAGGTCAGTGTCCCAGAGGGGTGATCTACCAGCCTGGAGTCATGGTAAAGACAGGTGCACTTGCAACAGGTCAAAGAATGATATTCTTCAGAGACTCCTTAGTCTCTGAATCAGTACATGATTCAATTTTTTATTGTATCTTTTGTATGGAACAAAGAGGCTGACTGGTTCAGTCAGGGATATGCCTTCACAGCAGGCAGTACAGGTGCAGGATGTTGTGTATGGATTCTAGAATGTCATCTTGTATCAGACCCTGCAAGGGACAGCCAGCATAGCGAAAGCTCCTTTTCCACCCTTTTCTACTTGAATGACCTGCCATCCCTTCAGCTCGGTGGGAGTGTACCAGCTCTCTCCCTGTTTTATGCAAAGCCCTCTGCTTCCAGAACCCAACCTGTATTTAAATTTTAAAAAGCGCTCGCATTTTGGCAAAAGACTGGAGGCTTGTCCCAATAAACAGATGGATCCCAGTTGTACTTGGGTCCATCCTTGTCAGGGCCAGGTGTTAGAGGAGTTGATGGTGCCTATGGGTCTTGAGTTACAGGTACACTGGGCATTTTCAATCCCATTGTTTCCACCATGCTGTCATCTGTGTTGTCCATAATCGGTGTGGCTTTGTCTGCGGGGAGACCTCCTCTATTCTGCAATGTAGTTTTCCCCGACCGTACCTGCTCTGATTTGCAACAGATGTCACCCAAACATTATCAGCCACACCACTCATTCCTCTCTCAGTTGCAACTTTCATGCCTGTGAAGCCTCTTCTGTCCACGCTCAACAACTGTTCGGCAACGTTGATCTGCTCGTTCCCCATCACCGACTTCTTGTCACCAAGGCTCCGCTCCTGCTGGGGAGCCGAGATTCGCTGCTGCCACCACTGGAGTGCAGGGGAGCCGATGTCCGCTGCCGCCATCACCACCAAGTGGGGGAGATGAACCCAAGTCCGCTGCCACCACTGGGGGGCCAGAAGTACTTTGCCTCCAACACCAGGACGGCCAAGGTCCACTGCCGCTGCCGGGGGGGGGAGGGCCCAATGGCCATTGTTGCTGCTGCCACCAGAGGGACCCAATGTCCACTCCTGCCATCACTGGGGGGCTCTATGTCCATTGCTGCCACCGTGGGGGGGGGGGGTTAAGGTCCGCTGCTGTCACCAGGGGGCCTGATGTCCATTGTTACAGCTGCTAGGGGGACCAAAATCCACTGCTGCGACGAGGGGTTCCGATTTCCTATGGATGTATTAATTTTGGTAAATACTCACCCAATCAGTTAGTTAGTGCCTTTGATAGAATTTTATAATCTACATTCAGAAGTAATATTGGTCTCTACCTTTCTTTGGTTGCACTGTAATGATAGCAGTTCAAAATGTTTCTAGGAGGGTTTGGGTCTCCACCACCTGGTATAACACATCCATCAAAATAAGCATCAACATATCTTTGAATTGACTATAGAACTCAGGAAGGAACCCACCTTCCCCCAGGGATTTATTTCTTCCTTTGCAAAAGTGCATCTAGGTAATTTTTTTTCTCTTCCTTCTATTTAAGATGTTCAACATTTTAAAAATAATTTCCATCTCTTTTTAATTTTATGTTATAGTATCAGCTTCTGTTTCTATCGCATTTATCATTCTGGATGACTCCTAAGCTTTAACCTGCCAAGATAACACTTAGTGTGCCCATTCTCCTAATTCATAATATTTTTGTTTCATTTTTAATTTATTTTTTTCTATTCTATGCATTTGTAGTGTATTATATTGTATTTTTTGTTCTCTCATATACTATTTTTTGTGTGTTCCTGAGATTTGATATTCTTTTTACAATTTTGTAATATAATATGCTTCTCCAGACTTTCTAAATCACTTGCATATTCTCTCTTAAGATTTTTAGTATAAGAGATCATTTGTCTGCTCAAATAAGCTTTAAGCATATCCCATATTAGAAAACTGTTCATTAAGGCGCAAACTATACATACTTTCTTACTTTTCCATTGTCATAAAAGTTGATGTTAGTGGTGAGTGGTCTGATAAAAGGCTTGCCAAATACTCTGTTTTTACAACTCTGCTTCGTAACCGGGCAGATATTAAAAATATGTCAATCCTTGTATGTGAATCATGTATCTTTGAGTAGAATGAATAGTCTCTTTCTAAGGGGTTGAGCTGCCTCCATATTGCAAATGAATTTAAATCCTTCATAAATTATAATGTTGTTTTTGCAGCTTTCACCTTTGTTATTGTTCTCACTGATTTGGCCACTATTGGATCTAAACAAAAATTGAAATCTCTGCTAATCAATATATTTTGTCTTCCCCCTGCAGTTTTTAAAAGATATCCTTTATAAAGATTTCATCATCATAATTTGGAGTATAAATGTTTATAAACATCCATGATTCTGCATAAATTTTGCAGTGTGCCATTACAAATCTTCCTGCTTGATCAGTTAATGTCTCTTCTATTATTATTTGTTTATTTTTATTAATTAAAATCACTACACCTCTTACTTTTGATTCAAATGAAGTCAATATTACTTATCTCATCATTCTCTTTTTAATTTTGTGTGTTCCAATTTGGTAAGATGTGCTTCTTATAAAAAGACTATTATCTACCTTTAAGTCTTTTCAGGTATGCTGTTTTCTCTTCACTTCCCGTTAGTTTGATTAACATTAAAACTAATAAATTTTAATGTTCTATCCATATTCTTCTTTGAAACAGTACTTTTTAACAGTAAAATACCTTTGACTTCTTAAATAATAAAGTGATCCTTCCCCTTTAAGAAAAACACACAATGTTCCTGCCTCGACAGTGACATTTACATAGAGCCCTGAAAGCCTGCGATACTAATGGCTTGGCAAGAAGGGCCAAAATGGCCTGTTTCTGTGCTGTAGTGCTCTATGATTCTCTGGTGACACCTATGGTTGGCACCATCCACGAGGGGTTACAAACTCCAGGGAAGGAGTGGACTGATGCAGTACACCAGAAAAAATGGAGAACTCTCCCTGTTTGAGAAGTTAAAGCAGAGATAACCCACAGGAAAGTGACCACAGCAACAGACCAGTGAGGGGATCAGAGGTTGAAGAAACACAGGCAGCAGGCTGTTGGTGTCTTGAGGTGAGGAGCACCTGCAGGCTGTGGGTGCCTGCAACTGTGGTCAAGGGATTCACACTGGGCTGCAAACTTCTGGAGTCTGACTCAAGACTGGCTGAAAGAGTACCTGGTATAGGAACTGGGATGCGAGAGGGTACCAAGGGTACGGAAAAGTTCCTGATCGTGTCAGACGTTCGGATCTGAAGCTTGAGCTGCTGATGGTTTGGACTGGACTCTGGGTAGCTCGAGGTAAATCCGTGGACACACAATATCTCTGAGGGGACTCTCTTTTGCTTCTCTTTCTCTGACTGTAAGAGGTGCTTCAGGCAATTTCTGCCGATGGCAAATCTGACAGCCTTATGGCAGATGAAAACAAATTTTGATGATATTGCACTGTCTTTATTACATGAAAATAAATTGAATCTTGATTCTTGAATCCATCTTGGTAGGGATTAGGGTAGTAAAGGTGAACAAAATCATTCCTAGAAGTGGACTATAGGCCATCGGTTAATAACATTACAATGGCACAGGAAACAAATATTGGAAGCATTTAAGAATGGAACAACAGTTACTGTGGGGGACTTCCACATGCACATAGACTAGGTGAATCAGGTTAGTTGGAGAATCTTGAGGAGGAGGAGTTCATAGAACAGTGATAGCTTTCTTGAACTGCATGACACTGAACCTACAAGGAAACATGCTATCGTGGATTTGGTCCTGTGCAATGAGGCAAGTAAAATTAGCGATCTTATAGTCAGGAATCCTCTTGGAAAGAGTGATGGAGTTCCACATTCAAATGAAGGATGCAATAGTTCAGTCTAAAACTAATGTATTATGCCTAAACAAGGGAAATTGCAAGGGAATGAGGAGGGGTTGGCCAATATACACTGGAAACGCAAACTATATGGTGGAATGGATGAGGAACAGTGGGAGTCTTTCAAAGAGATTTTTCACGGTGCTCAACAGAAATATATTCCAGTTAAAAGCAAGAACAATAAGGGTGGGGACAGTCACACTTGGATAACTAAGGAAATAAAGGAAAGCATCAAACTAAAAGTCTGTATGTGCAAAGTTGCTTAGAGCAGCTAGAAGATTGGGAAAGCTTTTAAAAGCAACAAAGAACCACAAAGCGAACAATAAAGAAAGGGCAAGTAGATTATGAAAAAAGATTGGCACAAAATATAAAAACAGAATTTTCTGCCCATGGAAGCTGTGGAGGCTAACTCAGTAAACAAATTTAAATCAAGATCGGATAGATTTTTGCAGAGTAGGGGAATTAAGGGATATGCAAAAAATGTAGGTAGATGGAGATGAGCCTATCACCAATTCAGCCATGAATGGCAGAGCAGGCATGATGGTACAGATGGCCTATTCCTGATCCTATTTCCTATGCTCTTATCTCTGCCTCAATGCATCTGCTGCACTAAGTTAAGAAGTATTAAAGTGCAAAAATCTGAGTTGAAACAGAATCGGAATTTATTGTCATGAAATCTGGTGTTTTGTGGCAGCATCGTAGAGTAAACATTCATATTATAACCATCTTACAACATTACTATAAAAAATAAAATAAGAACAGCAATAAGAGCGCAGGAAAATTAAGACAATGTCTGGTTCAATCATTATTCAGGAAGCTGATTGCAACAGGGAAGAAGCTTGCCTTGTGCCATTGAGTGCTCAACTTTAGACTCCTGTACCTTTGCCCCGATGGTAGGAGAGTGAAGAGGGCATGGCCTAGTAGTAGAGGGTCTTTGAGGATAGAGGCATATTTTATAAGACATCGTCTCACGCAGATGTCCTCAATGGGTGAAGTCTAGTGCCTGTGATGTTGCAGGCCGAGTTAATAACCCTCTGGAATTTTATTCTTGTCCTGCAAGTTGGCATCACCATTCCAGGCAGTGATAAAACCAGCCTGAATGCTCTCCACAGTACATCTATAGAAGTTTACGAGAACCTTCGGTGACATACCGAATCTCCTCAGGCACCTCACAAAGCATAGCCGCAGGAGAGTGTGATTACATCGACGTGGAGGCTCCAGGAAAGATCCTCGGAGATGCTGACGTCCAGGAATTTGAAGTTCTTGACCCTCTCAACTACTGAGCACTAAGGAGGACTGGGTCGTGTTCCACTGACTTCCTCCTAAAGCCCACAATCATCTCCTTGGTGTTGCTAACATTGAGCATTAAGGTTGTTGTCATTACACCATTCAACGAGCTGAACTATCTCTTTCCTGTACACTTCCTCGTTGGTGTTTGTGATTCTTCCGACATCTGTAGCGTCATTGGCAAACTTGTAGATGGCATTGGAATTATGTCTGGTCACACAGTCATGGGAGTATAATACTATGTAGTCCTAAGAGAAGACTGCACTGGAGGCAAGTTTTAGTATCTAGAACCCATTGTTACACTTTGTTTTCACATAAGTTTAAACTCCAATTCAACTGAATTCCATTGCAGTACACAAAAGTGCTGCAGAAACAAAATAGGTCACACACCACATCCATGGAAAGTAAACGGCAGTTGACATTTCAGTCCTGAGCTCTTCTTCAGGAGAAGAATATCAAGCTCCATTGTTTTGAAATGCTTCTTTAATCACTGGGGTTGAGGTTATGTCACATGGTTTCTCTTCACATCACTAAGACAATCACATCAAATCTGGAAATGAAAGTTAACGAGATGCATGGATTAACCTGCAATTGCCTCAAGCACTGAATTTAAACTTTTAGTTTCTGTTCTTCAAACTCCTCGCCACCAAGGAAGGCTCAGCATGAAACACCTAACACTTCCCATTTGATGTACACTGCTAAATCTTTGATCATCATTCGAACATAATTTCAATTTTTCTGACCATCTGGTGCATTCTCCATGATGAAACACCTGCAATTTAAGTTCTGGCAATTCCTTACATGGCGTTGTGGATTGTTCTCATTATTATTTGACATTATTCCAAATTTTGTTTTATTTAAATGATTCATCTGTTTTCTGTGTTTTACAATGTTTTGGGGTCTCATTTGGTGCCTTCAATCATCTTAAAACAAATCAGGAATTTTGCTTCACATACTCCATTATTAATGCAGCATTTTGATGCTACCTCTGTAACTACTGATGTTAATCGCAAGAAAGTTGAAACAGAAATTGGAGTGGGATTCCTACTGCAGACAAGAGAGAGGCCGTTCATTGGTAGTGCTAATGAGCACCTTCACTCTTGCCTTTTTCTATTGTCATCATATTTCCCAATAAATTTCAGTGTCCAGCAATGTGGTTAGTGCACCTGACCACTCTATCTGCTCACCGATGCTAAACGGAATAAGGAAAGAAGGTCATATTGTTATTTAGCACCTTCACAAATTCAAACTGATAAAGTATGTTTCCAAAAATTGCCAATATCATTACACCATTATGGAGCCCAAGTCATTGGGTGTATTTCAGGGAGAGATTTCTAGGTTCAGAGGACATCATGTGATGTCGTAGAGTCAGGAGCCTGACCATCCTGGAAAAGTAGTTTGAAAAGTGCTCTTTAAGTAAAGTTCAATAAACCAATGGAAGAAAAGCAACATTGGAATGGCATAAGAACATTTTAAATATGTCACCGAAAAATCTCTTACTGAACCATTTGACATTATTCCAAATTGAGTCCAACGTCTGGAGCAAGGAGATTGCGATCAGAGGCCTCATGTCCAAATGAAGCCTGGGGCTGGAGTGTGAGCTGCTTCCCATGTAAGCCATGTCCCCACTGGAACATCTGCAGGTGCATCTCCACCGCTGGATGATGGCATCAAAGAAGAAGACTTACTGCCCTGGAGGCAGCTGGAGAAACTAATATTTTTGCTGGTGGTAGCAGATACAGGCCTCTGCAGCAGGAAATTGGAGAGGGCAGTGACAGTGAAGAGGATGAAGAAGATGAAGAGGATGAAGAAGATGAAGAGGATGAAGAAGAACAAGATGTAATACATGAAAAAGTTAAACTTTCTACTAAAGGAAAAGGTAAAAAGCTGAAGAAACAAGAAGTTGAATACTCTAATGCAGTTGTGTTGAAAGAATTAAGAGAAGAATTAAAGAATACAAATAAACCGATTAAAAAATACTTTGCTATTGAGCAAAAGATTCAAGTTACTTTGGACAATATGGATGAAAGAGTCAAAAATGTGGAAGACAGAGTGGAAGATGTACAGGAAAGAGTGGGAAGAGAGGAGAATGAGAATTCACATGCATTAATGAAAGGATAAAAACTTTGAGAAAAGGTGGATACATTAGAAAATTTTAGTAGAATTTTAGTGGCAGTATTGTGCATTATGTAATTGTTTAATTTTCATTGTTATGTGTATTATACTTCTTGTATTTTAATTATATTTTTCTTTTTTCTACTTGGATTACTGGGGAAGGTGTTCTCTAACACAGAAGATAATAACAAATTGAATTATTAGAGGAGACACACAGTGAGAGCTGAATTGGGAACATAAGAATACAGTGATCACTTTTTTAGAGATGAGTAATACAATGAAATTTATAAGTTTTAATGTTAATGGGTTAAATGGAATGGTGAACAGGAAAGGATATTGGTACACAAAGAAAATGGGAGCTGACTTAGTCTTTTTGCAAGAAACTCACAATTGAACCAGAACATTAAAAATTAAGTAGAGATTGGGTAGGACATGTTATAGCCCAGGGGTGGCCAAACCACGGCTCGCGAGCCACATGCGGCTCTTTTACGTTTAATATGCGGCTCGTGCAAAATTTGAATATTCTACAAATTTCGACCCTCCCTCCCTTGCCCGTCCGACTCACGCTGTCGGTCTCTCGCCCGCCCAACTCGGCTGCTGGTCTCTCACCCGCCCAACTCGGCTGCTGGACTCTCACCCGCCCAACTCATGTCTTTAATAGCCTGATATTTGTAGCATTGAATCCTAGTCATAAAAATATAATTATAATAAGACCAATTTTGTAAGGTGGAAATATGATTAAAATATCTCTAATTTTTTAGTTTACTTTATTTTACATATTTCTGTCTTTGTGATTACTGAAATTAATACAAATTAGCAGTTTAAAAAGTGCATGCATGAATAAATATTATTGCATTTAATATTCATTTCTTAAAATTTATTTTAAAATTTGTAACAAAATGTGTATGTAACAATAAAAACGTATGTGTGAATTTTGTTCTTGTCCTGCAGCTCTCAAGCATTTGAACTTTATTGTTTATGGCTCTTAAATTAAGCAAGTTTGGCCACCCCTAATATAGCCTCTTCATTTAATTCAAAGGTGAGGGGAATGGCAATTTTGATGAGGAAGAATCTTCTAGTTAAAATACAGAATGTAGTAACAGATCCAGCAGAGAGATATGTAATAATACATTGTCAGATTTATTCGGAACTATGGACCCTTATGAATTTATATGTGCCAAATGTGGACGATGAGAAATTTATTAAAGAAACATTTCTCAACTTAACAGATGCTTATGAGAATATTTTAGTAGGTGAAAATTTTAATTTTTGTTTGGACCTAGCATTAAATAGGTTAACTAGAGTAGCGATAAGGGCAAAAGTGGCAACAACCACTTCAGCATGAATGAGATAACTGAATTTAATAGATGTATGGAGAAGAATTCATCCACAAGAGAGAGAGATTATTCTTTTTATTAAAACAGTTATATTTCTTATTCTAGAATCAATTTATTTTGAATGTCAACACATTTACAAAGTAGGATTATTGAAGTTGAATATAAAGTTAGAATTTTAGCAGATAATTCACTTTATTAATGATGGTTACAATCACCGACAAAGATGAATCAGTTTATAGATGGAAATTAACCTGTTTGTTGTTAAAAGGGCCAGATTTTTGTGATTTCATTAGAAAGCAAATTCAAATATTTTGTGAGACTAATTAAAATTTGGTTAATAATAAATTTATTATATGGGTGAAGTACCAGTTGATGAAGTAGGCAAAGACAATGTGGTCAAACAATAATCATGGCTCCTTTGCAACCTTGGGAACTGATACAGTTCCTGGGTCTGTAGTTTGGGAAGGACTGACTTCAGGACCCGCTCCAGAATCACCAGTGTGAGGCAGTGGAGTGTCAGCATGGCCATCTGAAAGCTTACTAGGGGTCACAGGTTGGGGGTGGGGTGAGCCCAATCTCTCAGGTTCACTCTGAGTAGGGGTGTGAAGAAGGGGCGAACCAGATGAGGCCAGATCTCTTAAGGGTACAGTGTCAGTACTCCCGTCTGGGAAATTTAACATGAGTGTAGTTGGGGTTGGTATGCAGTACCCGAACTGGTCAGACAAGGGGAGTCTGTTTTACACGCCTGAGCATGGCTCTTCAGCAGCATGGTTCCTGGCTCAGATAAACAGGCTGGCCAGTCCATCACAGTTCCTGATTTCCTAGGAAAGGCAAACATACGTTCATGAGGTGTTTGATTTGTTGCAGTGCACAATAATGACCGAATAGAATGTAGCGCCTTAGGCAGCACATCCTGTCATCGGGTAACAGGGTAACCATGTGTTTTTAAAGCAAGAGTAACAGTCTTCCAGACTGTAGCATTAGCCCTTTTGACCTGTCCATTGCCCTGCGGGTTGTAGCTCGGGGTACGGCTGGTGGCAATCCCCTTTCGTAGCAGGGCTCACCGCAGTTCAGCGTTCATGAATGCTGAGCCTCTATCGGTATGAATGTAATTGGGAAAACCAAAAATGCTGAAAATTCTGTCAAGTGACTTAATGACAGATGCTGACGAGACGTTAGGGCAGGGTATCGCAAAGGGAAACCTGGAATATTCGTCAATTACAGTAAAGAAATATACATTTTTGTTGTTGGAAGGTAATGGTCCTTTAAAATCTAAGCTAATCCTCTCAAAAGGTTGGGTTGCCTTGATGAGAGTGGCCTCCAGAGCTTTTAAGTATTGAGGTTTGCATTCTGCGCAAACAGGACAGCTTTTAGTCAATTTCCTGACTTCTTCCAGAGAGTAAGGAAGGTTGTTAGTCCTTATGCAGTGCAAGAACCTAGTAACTCCTGGGTGGCACAGTCTGCTATGGATCTCTTTTAGCCCCTCCAGCTGAGCACCACCAGCAGATTGTGACAATGTGTCAGAGGGATCATTTAACCTGCCTGGTCTGTACTGGATCTCATAATTATAAGTTGAGAGTTCTATTCGCCAGCGTACCATCTTATAGTTCTTGATTTTACTTTTGTGTTTAGTACTAAACATGTAGGCTACAGATTTCTGATCAGTGACAAGAGTAAATTTTCTGTCGGCTAGAAAGTGTCACCAGTAGCGAACAGCTTCAATAATAGCCTGGGCTTCTTCTTCAATAGCAGGATGTTTAAGTTCAGGTCCGCGTAACATGCGGGAGAAGAAAGCCACAGGTCTGTCCTTTTGATTAAGGGTTCCTGCCAAGGAACAATCAGAGGCATCAGTTTCCACTTGGAATGGGACATCCTCGTCAATGGATGAGAGCACAGCTTTGGCAATATCAGCTTTAATTCTCTCGAAAGCCTTCAAGGCCATTGGAGAGAGAGGAAAAGATTTAGTGTCAAACAGAGGGCGTGCTTTCATGACATAGTTCTGAACCCATTTGCAGTATCCCATACACCTTTTCAGGTTTTTTGCTGAGTCTGGGGGTGGTAACTTCTTAAGGGGGGGCCATTCTTTTTGGGTCGGGGCAGATTTTACCCTTGCGGACAATGTAGCCCAGAAATGGGTAGCTCTGTCGCGTTGAACACACATTTGCTGTCGTTAAATGTAAGGTTGAGTTCTTTAGCTGTTGCTAAAAATTTCTTTAAGTTGTTGTCGTGCTCAGCTTGTGTTTTCCCACAGATAGTGACATTATCCAGATAGGGAAACGTACCCTGTAACTCATACGTCCTAACAATCCTATCCATTTCCCTCTGAAACACGGACACACCATTAGTGACCCCAAAAGGTACCCTTTTAAACTGGTATAACCCCCCATCTGCCTCAAAAGCCATATAGGGCCGTTCCCTTTTCTTAATGGAGATTTGGTGATAAGCTGCTTTGAGGTCAATAGTGGAGTACACTTTGTATTGTGCTATCTGATTGATGTGTGGCAGGGGGTAGGCCCCAGGTTCATGTAACAGTTGATTGTCTGGCTGTAGTCAATAACCAGTCGTCTCTTATGTGATTTTTCATGACTACACTTGGGCCCGCCACGGACTCTTACTATGTTCAATTACTCCCTCTTTAAGCAGTTTCTGGGTCTCCGCTTTGATAAACTCACGATCCTCTTTGTTGTAAGAATGGCTGTTAGTGGCAATCAGCTGACACTCATGCGATAAATCACTGAAAAGGGAAGGAGCTTTGATCCTTAATGCAGACAGACCGGAGACAGGCACCTTGGCAGACATTCACCACAATGGAATGCTCTGAAAGCATTTTTAAGAGCAAAAATTATATATTAGGCTTCTAAGAAAAAGAAGGATTATACATGAGAGGTGGAACAATTGGAAAAATATATACTATATTTGGAAAAATACCTTCAAAGGAGAGGCTCTGAGGATAAACGAAATCATCTTATTAATAAAAAAACTTCATGATAAGATATTGCAAACAAATAGAACAGAAAAAGCAATAATAAGAACTAAACAGAAGTATTATTAGTGAGGTGAATGAGCTCATAAGGTGCTTTCTTGGCAGTTGAAAGGAGAGCAAGTCTCAAGAACGATTAATGCAATAAAAACAGATTTGAATGTAATTAATTATAAACCTCAAAAAATGAATGAGACATTTAAACAATTTTATTCTAAGCTATATCAATCTGAATCACAAAGAGATGATAATAAAATAGAAGATTTTCTGTCACAAATAAGGCTTCCAAGGTTAAACTTAGAAGAACGGGTAGAATTGAATGCTCCTTTCACTCAAATTGAGGTGAGGGAAGCTTTGAGTTCATTGCAAAGTAATGTCTCCAAGAGTCCAAGAGAAGATAATTTCCCACCTGAATTTTATAAAGAATTTAAAGATTTTTTGATTCCTCTTTTTATGGAGGTATTAGATAAGGCATTGGAAACGCATATTCTCCCAGAATCTTTTTCTATGGCGCTAATTACTGTGATACCAAAAATAATAAGAACCTGTTAAAACCATCATCCTGTAGACGTACTTCATTGTCAAATTCAGATTATATGATTATTAACAATTTTTTAGCAAATAGATTGACAAAATTTTTACATAAATTAATAAATATGGATCAGGCAGGCTTTGTTAAAAAGAGACAATCTGCTGACAATGTAACTAGATTATTTAGTATAATTCACTTGGCAGAGAAAAGAGTGGATTTGGGTGTTGCGGTGGCTGTAGATGCAGAAAAGGCATTTGATAGACTCGAATGGGATTGCTTACTTAATGTGCTGGGAAGATTTGGATTATGCCACACTTTTTTGAATTGGATCAGAGCATTATATAATGAACCTATGGAAAAGTTTCTACACTATTCCAGTTAACTAGGACCATTGTCTTCATCTCTATGTATGTTAGCTATGGAACCACTCACAGAATCAATTCAGTATGATCCTGATATTAAGGGATTTAGGGTTAACCAAGAGAAGTATAAAATTGATTTATTTGTTGATGATGTCTTAATATATCTGACAGAACCAACAACTTCATTACGAAAGCTGCACTTAAAATTGAAAGAATATGGGAAAGTTTTGGTCTATAAAATAAATTGGGACAAAAATGAAATTATACCTCTTATGGGAGGGGATTATACTCAATGTCAAAGAGATACTTCATTTACTGGCTGATAAATGGGATACGATATTTAAGGATACAAAGAGATAATAATTTAAATAATTTATATAAAGTGAATTATACTTAAATGATTGAAGAAGATTTGAATAGGTGGATCCCTTTGCCAATAACATTAGTGGGTAAAGTTAATTGTGTTAAGATGCATATATTCCCAAGAGTATAATATGTTTTTCAAACATAACACATATCAATGCCTCAGAACTTATTTCAGGAATTAAATAAATATATAACAATTTTTCATTGGAAGGGTAAGATGGGCAGGGTCTCTACAGAAAAATTAACATGGAAATATGAATTAGGAGGATTACAACTTCCAAACTTTAAAAATTATCATCAAGCAGCAGAAATGTGATTTCTTGCTTCCTTTTTTGAGGAAGGAGAGAAACTTACATGGGTAAAAATTGCATTAGATAAAATAGGAGAGAATAGCAGAGAACATTATGTACAAATGGGAAGTGAAATTAATAACCAGTGAGAAAAAGAAGCCCATTTGTTAAAACATATGATTAATATTTGGAACAATTTAAAAACTGAAATTGGAATGGGGTGGGGTGCCTATCACCTAAAATGCCTTTGATTAAAAATACACTTATTCCTTTAACAATGGGTTATCAATTCTTAGATATCTGGTCTCATAAAGGGATCAGATATATTGAAGATTGTTATGAAGGAGGACAATTGATGTCATTTGATCCATTAAAAAATAATTATGGAATATTTACTAACACACTCCTTCGCTATTTTCAATTAAGAGCATATTTAATGGATAAATTAGGGCCAACAATATTATTATCGAAATGCAGTGATATAGAGACTTTGATTTAAAACCAAAAAATAAAGAAATTTATTTCTGCCATGTATCTTTTACTTCAAATGGGAACTCATAAACAAAGGGTTCATAATCTAGACAGAGATAGCAATCAGATTTGAATGTTAGAATTGATGAACGAAACTGGTCTGATTTTTGTAAGGATAGAATGACAAATAGAATAAATGTAAGGTATAGGTTGGTTCAGTATAATTTTTTTACATCAGTTGTATCTCACGCCACAGAAATTAAATAGTTTGAAGTCAGATTTATCAAATCAATATTTTAGATGTGGTGAAGAGGTAGGTACTTTTTTTTTACATTCAACTTGGTCATGTTCAAAGATAAGACGTTTTTGGGTAGATTTAGAAATTTTTTTAGAATAAGTTACAAGAATTAATTTTCCACAAAATGCAGAGCTATTTTTATTGGGGAATATCATAGAGACAAGACCAAAATTGAAATTATCTAAATACAAAATGGAATTTGTCAAAATAGCATTAGCAGTGGTAAGAAAATGTATAGCAGTTACTTGGAATTCTGATTCACATTTAAGTATGGCACTATGGAGTGCCAAGATGCATAGTTGTGTTCCCCTTGAAAAGATTACATAATTTAAGAAATAAATATGATATATTTCTGCAAATTTGGTGCATGTATTTACACATTTCAGGTATATATTTGTAAATGGTTTTTGAATCTTAGGGAATTTAATAGAATATATATAGGAGATCTGTATGGTGAGTGGCCCTTTCTTGGCAATCTTTTTTGTTTTCCTTCCTATTCTTTCTATCTTTCTTTTCTGTTTTTTTTTTCTTTTTCTTCTTTTTATTTTGGGGTTTTGAGGGTGAGAGATGGTTGGGGAGTGGGGGTTTAACCATCATGAAATGTATAATGGATTTATATTTTTCTATTTAAAATTTTGTAACTGACTCCATGTATAGACAAAAATTTTAAATAAAATATTTTTAAAAATTGATTATTCAGGGGATCACAAGTTATATGGAGAAAGCTGGCAATGGGCAGAGTGGGAAAATAGATAAGCTCATGATTGAATAGCAGGGCAGACTCAATGGGCTGAATTGTCTATTTAAGCTCCTTTGTCTTTATATTTTTCTTGTCTTAAATTTTCCAATTTAACCAGAGAGGATTGGCAGCCAGTTCATTCCCACCAAAGTTCCAGCAACAGGAGCCTTACATTTTTCTCTTACCTTGATGAAGAACTCAAGTCTGAAACATTGGTTATGTATCTTTATCTTTGCTATATAAAGTACATTGAATTTCTCCAGCATTGATTTTAAAATTGTAAAAATTTTAAATAGAATTGGTTAAGGGATGTAGGGAATCAAATTTAACTCCCTCATCTTCCTCAATGCTTCACTTGGATGGTAGCCTGGACCTTTGTGCCCAGGTTGTGGAGTAAAACTTAACCCACAAATCTAATTTACAGGCTACAACTGAATCATTCATGATGCAGAAGACATCATAGATAAGAGCTTGAGTGAGGTGATCTCAGTGAAGGTGTAGAAAGGAAGCAGTTAGGTGGAAATGTAGAGGGTGTAGCCTGGAAGTGAAGGAATCCCCTATGACTCTTCTCTTCACTAACTAGTAGACTATTCAGGATACTGTTGGTTTGGGGTGGGTAGTGGGTAAATCTATCAGGAGAAAATCACAGCAGGCTCAAAAGGGGAGAGGAAGGAAATGAAAGTGACAGTGCAAGGGATTCAATGGTCAGAGGGATGGTGACCACTATCTAAGTTCTGGGATGGTATGTGGCATTCTGGGAGCCTGGGTCAGGGATGCCTCAGATTGAGCCCACAGCATTCTTAAAGGCAAGGGCAAGCAGCCAATAGTTGAAGTATACATTGGAGGAAATGCAAATCCTGCAAATCCAATATAGGGAGTTAGGACATAGATTAAAAAGTAGGACCTCCAAGGTATAATCTCTGAATTACTCCCAGTGCCACATCCAGTGAGAGTAGGAATGGAAGGATAAAGTGCATGAACATGTGGCTGAGCAGTTAGTACAGGAGGGAGAGTTTCAGATTTATAAACAATTGTAATCCCTTCTAGGGCAGAGGTGATCTATACAAGAGAGAAAGGTTACACCAGAACTTGAGGAGGACCAATATTCTGGCAGTGAGATATGCTAGATTCACCTGAGGCTTTAAACTGATCTGGCAGGAGGTCAGGATCCAAGATGGAGTGAGAGGCACTGAAATGGATAAAGGATAAAGGAAAGTAATGGAAGCAGAACAGTATTGTCGAGGACAAGCATCAAGAGAAGACGGGCACACTTTGTTGTGTTTACTTTAATTCAAGAAGGCTGAAAGGGAAAGAGGACAAGCTGAGGGCATGGATAGGTTCAGAATAATGAGATATTACAGCGATTACAGAGATGTGATTGAAGCAGGACCAGGCTCAATGTTCCAGGGTATCAGAGGTGTGTTAGAAACAATGGGAAGAGAGGTGGGGGGAGGGGAGATTGTAATTTCAGTGAAAGACAGTAGTCCTCAGACAGGATGTTCCTAAAGAACTATTGTGTGAGGCAGTGTGTTAGAAACCAGGAACCAAAAAGAGTAGTTACTTTTATGCATGTGTACTATAGGCCACCAAACACCAGACAGAGGATCAAAGCAATCTCCGGTATCTGTGAAAATAGCAATGCTTGTAATTGTAGGTGTTATCAACTTCTTCAACATTGACTGGGAATGCTGAAGTGTTAAGGGATGTGATGTGGTTAACTTCATCAAGTGTGTCCAGGGGAACTTTGTACAGCAATATATGAACCTGCTACTACTGGGTAATGAAGTTGGTCAGGTCACTGAGGACTTGGTAGGGGAACACTTTTGGACCCATGACCTCAAGTCTATTAGCTTCTAATAGTTCTGGATAAGGATAACACTGGTCCTCAGGTTAGAATCCCAAAATGGGACAAGGCTGTCTTCGTTACCCATAATCCTACATGCAGCTAGAACCACTCTGTGTTTCCCTGGCACTGACTCTGGTAGGGTGGTTTCAGCTGCGTGGGGGATTATGGGTAAAAGAGATGGCCATTGCTCCCACATTGAGCCATTGCCGCGAGCTGCCAGGGCAGCCCTGAAGCGGCCCGATCGGATTCCAGAGTGGCACTCCAGTGAACTCCGACAGCACTGCACTCCTGCTGCTTCATCGGGTATTAAATAGAGGAGGGGGGTTGAACATGACGGACAGCCAGGGCTAGGAGCGAGGCAGTCGGGCAAAGTGAAGACAGTGGCACTCCCTTCAAGTGACATGTTACATCTTTGATGTATAATAATTTTTGCTACTACCCCTTTAAGCTTACATATTTATTTCCTACAATTGTACACCATGCCGCAGCTATGAGATACAATACATCCATAGTCTGTGTTAGTAACCTAATTAAAGGTGATAAAAGGTGATTAAACTAAGGTTAGCGATTGTAGACAATTATCAACTTTAAATGGGGTTATTAACATAGACTATTGATGCGGTATCTCATAGCCACTGCACAAAGATGAAAATGAGAATGTTTACATTCATAATTCATAGTACTGTCATAAACGGAGGGGCCCTATAAAATGTGGGGCCCGTAGCTTATGCTACTTTCACTACTAAATTAATCCAGCTCTGGAGGTGGGCCTATGGAACAGGCTGCCAGACAAAGTTGTAGAAGCAGATACTTTAGCTTTCTTTAAGAAACACTTAGATAACTACATGAATAGGAGGGGATGGGTGGGGTATGGCCCTAATGTGGGCAAATGGCACTAAAGCAGTAGGGCACATTGCTCGGCATGGACAAGTTGGGACTGTGTGCCTATTTTCAGCTGTGACTCTATGGACCGTGGCTTGCCAGAGGATGGTATCAGACGATTGCCAAATTAAAAGCAAAATTGCAAAAGTTTCAGAATATTCACCATTAAAAAGCATATAAAAACTATAAATTCCAGAATGGAGAGCTGAAAAGAACAAAGCTGCTTCTTTTAACACCATTACCACCCCATACAATCCATATCTCCTCCCAATCGTTTCACTCATTCATCCTGATCACCACTTATTTCTCTTCCATCCACCCCTCTCAAGCAGCCCTCTCCTTTCCTAGAATTCAGGTGAACAGTTAGCCCAGCTTTGCTCTGTGGCAGTGGAAAGCTGCGTCAATATGATTAACCTCCACAGCTCATTGCCTGTATACAAATGATGTCCGGGCTCCAATCCTGAGGGAGTCTTTGGCCTTCAGTGTTTGTGTGCTCACTCAGCTCATCAACTATTTCATGCTCAAAAATGTTCAAAACTACTTTCCATCCCCAATGCCTCTATAGTCAGTTGCATTAGTTATTATTGAGAAACACAGCAAGATAAACATTGAGCAACAACAATAATTCTCTTATCTACAACTGCAGAGCTGTTTATCCTTCCGAAGGAAAGTCAGGCTTCTGGCAGTGCTCTTTAAAGTATGAAGCAGATGCTTTTTAAATTCGTTGATGCTCTCTGTGAAATGTTAGGGGCTTGCTTTAAGTTACTTAATAGTTTGATTTTGATTCTTTGAAGAAATTTGAGTACATTGGCTCTTTTGAAATAATGTCATGTCAAATGTCTCCTTTAAAAATAGAATATTATTTGGAATATCCGCTCCTAATTATAAAATGTATGCTCCTTATTCAACTGTACTCCACCAGTTTCAAACATTGCATCAGTTATGCAGCTGCTCTTTGATATTGTTTGCTGCATAGGTGGTTCAATGGTACAAACCAAGGTCAGAAAGTTATGTATTCAAACTCCAGCACAGGGTAAAATTTTCATGTGGTTTTGAAGGAGTTTTTACTATAGTTGGGGCTGTCTTTCAAATAGAGTAATAAACCAATGTACCACATACTTTTTATAGTTGACTATAAAAAGAGTGGGAGTTCCTTTAATGAATTATTTCTCAATCAGCATATTGCTTAAATAAATTATTGGATTATTTATAGTATAGAATGGGACAACATGGTGACTTAACTGGTAGAGCTACTGCCCTATGTCTTCAGTGACCCAGCTTCAATTATGACCTATTGTGCTACCTGTGACTGCATCAATTCCCCCAGGTGCTCAGGTCGTTCCAATATCAAAAAGATTTGGAAGGTTAATTGGCAAGTGTAAATGATGTACAATGGGTGGTAGAATCTGGGCAGGACTGATAGGATTTCAGAGAGAATAAATTAATATGGTGTTGATCTAATGCGCCAATGTTGCATGACTCTATGAACTTGCTGAGTGAACTTTTGATGAGGCACTTCCAAGCTTTTCAAATCGACATCAATGACTCTGGAGATCGCTTGTATGTCTTTGAAAAATTTCATAAGAACAAATTATTTATTTATTTGCAGAATTAGAAGTAATTACAAACGAGTAAAATCATTAAATGAGGTTAAACTGAACATAAAAAGTAAAGAATAAAACATTTTTTAAATAATTGAACAAAAAAGGGAATATGTAAACATTGAACTAATAAATGATTTTTTTTAAATTAGCAGTTTTTGGTTAAAGAATTGTGCAACAACAGGCAGGGAAATTAAATTTTTTGAGGACTTGAAATAAGTTTGTATCTGTAATAATAATTATTATGTATTAGTCATTAATAACCATGATAATAATTAGGGGCCAGAATGTAGAGGTTAATGCCTTGAGTTTTGCTTCTTGGTAGTTTTGTGCCTAACTATTTAAGGAATAAGAATTGTTTATAGTGTTACTGTGACATTGTGCGTCATATTATCCATGGAGACTTGGAGCTTGCTTTATTATTCTTCAGAGAAACATGAAAGGGACATGAGCATCAAAATACTTTCCTTTGAATTCATATTAATCATTTCTTATCATTTTAATCATCTCTTATTATCATTTTATATCGTTATGTTTCTTTAAAATATAGCTGAATGCTTTGTTTATTCATCGTTACTAAAGTGAAGTTATGCAAAATGTTTATCCATTGATATCAATGAATTAAAGCTACATAAAACTGCATCTACAAAGTTTGGTTTATTGGAGTGATAAGATAGTAATTCGCAATATAGTCCTCACTCCAGGATAAAAATCTACACTGGTTCACAGTCACAAACATCCCAATGTTCTTTGCATTAAGGCCACAAAAAATGGTTCCATGCCATGGGTTTTTAGGTACTATAGATGTGAGATCTAAATGGAATCTGTGTGTACATTGTTACAAACCCAAAGGACCCCAAAACCCAGCAGCAAGAGATATTCATCAAGTCAAGTAGTTACTTAAATAAAAGTTGTTTTTAATTATCTTTAAACATGAAAACAGAATCAAACTTTAACTTATCTCTATACATAACTCACCCAAATGAACCCCCTTGTAATTCTAAGTGCACGTGTATGATGTGGTTCACAGTTTAATCTCACTTCTCATTTTTCCAAGTTCTCAGGCAATTCTTATACTGTGCACAGAATTTAATATGTATAAAGTTCACTAGGCTTTGGTGCTTGAAAGGTAAATGTTTACCATTCTGGAAGGTTCTTGTAGGGTTTGCAGAGAGAGATTTGTTGTTCCAGGAATTCCACAACTGAGGTACCACCATTAGTCACTTCAATGTCTCGCTGATGAAACTTGTCCCATCAGGGTTCTCCAGATGATAACCTCTTTCTTTGAGCCTACCACAGAGTTCTTTTCTGTTCCTGTAATTCCAAGAGAATAATCAGACAGATAGCACTGCCAACCATCCATCACTCTGGAGCTTTCTGTTTCCCATGAGTTTTTCCTGGCTTATTTCAGCCATGACTGTTCAGTCTCTTTCAGTGTTACACACACACTGGTTGAGAGAGCTTGTTGAGCTTGTCTCACCTTTCTCTTTCTCTCTCTCTCCAACTGCCACTGCTAGAAAGCCTATGTGACTCTCTCACTTGCAAAAACCCCCACCTTCTTCAGCAAACCACGGAGTTCTCCTTTGTCAAGCTGTTTTCTTAGTTAAACAAAATCCAGGTGTGACCTTTCTGTGAGCACTCTGTAGTAAGGTCAGAAGCCTTGTATTTGTTCAACCAGCCAGCCTGTCTCCAATCCAAACAATGATCTATTCATTTCATGCTATCCTTTCAATGTGCATTAAATGTGAAATGTAGCTTTAATTTGAAATGTGCATTAAAGTCTCCAAAGATCCTGCAATGTTACTGAATATGAATTCTTCAGTCTTTCAAATAAGATCTGTTTTAAAATGTGTGTATGTATGTAACCTACTCTAATCTTATCAAATTCTCCCAATATTTATACTTTACAACATTTATCATGAATCTCACTCCTTTCATATAGACAAGGGGATGGCATGTGCCTAACAGAAGCCAATGTGAAGAAGATAGATTGTAAATTCCAATGGTATGTAAAACAAATTTGACAAAATCCCAGTGCAATGGCTCTCTCTTAACCTGACACACTGAGCATTGATTTAACAAGTGTTACAACCTAGAAATTCACCAAGATAATGGTATCCTCAAAAATATTCAAAATTCATTCTTAGAAATCCTGTGATGAAATGTAAAGCTTTTAAAAACTGTTGTTCCAAAGTAATTATGTAGTTGAGACACTGAGTCATCAGATTTCTCAAAACTCACAAATTCATGTCGAACTGCTTTCAGAGAGATGTTTCATCATATGAATGATTTCACAATTCCCCTCTCTTGCATAGAGGTGATGGAACTTGTCATTTCTGCAATGCTTTCACAAACCCAAGCAAGGGTTAAATGAAATAATCATCAGAATGGCTATTATTCAACTGCAAGAATAATCTTGTTTTCTTTTAATCAAATTTGACAATTAAAATGGCCACAGCAGCACTTCTCTCTTGATGAAGAGAAGCAGCAAAGTAGCCATCCTTTCCAAAGGCACTCCAATTCTGTGTCCCTCCCCTGTCAAGGAGAACACAACAATAGTCCTTCTCACAGAATGTTTGTTTCTGCATTCCTGACTTCAGATGAAAACTGTTTGAATTCTTACAATTCTGCTTCGTGTTTTTAATCACATGACTGCTTTGATCACTACTAGTTCTTTTGCCAAAAGCACAACTCATGGCAAATGGCCTCTGGCGTGTCTACAGAGATACCTTTCTGAGCAAACATCCATTATTTTCAGTATTTCTATGGAACAATCAACTCTCATTACACAGCTGGGCAGAGCAGACACAGAGTATCTCCAGAAAATGGTATATTCTACATGTAGGTATTTTTGTATGTGCTTCCCTGCTTCCAACCCACAAAGTACCTCTCTAAAATATAACATATTATAACTTAAATATTAATAATAGAATAATTCTGTAACAGCAGGAAGGTGTCCTTCACTAGCACAGATCATCAAATTTATCACCCACTATCTGTTAACTGCTGATGGATTTCCACTGCCAGATGTAATAATTGTGCAAGAATTTAAAAATTTGAAATTCTATAAAATAGCACATCCACAGGGAAAGGTGTGCCTGGTCTGACACAACTATTCTGACTTCAAGGTTTCTCCAAAACTTGTTGCTCCCAGACATGGGCCCAGGTACACACATTGTACAATGCAATTTGGTGAATGCCCCCGACATACTGATAGAGAGAGTGGAAGAAGTGGGGTGTAAAAGGTCTAGGCAGATGTGAATATCTGCTTAGAATATTTCAAGGGAAATTATCTTACCTGAAATCTAGCAAAGACCTGACTCTAAGATATCTTTACTGCATGGTTGGCATAATCGTTAGCACAACATGTTTACAGCACCAGCGATCGGGACTGGGCTTCAAATCCCACGCTGTCTGTAAGGAGTTTGTACATTCTCCCCATGGCCTCCGGTTTCCTCCCACTGTTTGAAATGTACCAGGGATATAGGTTAATTGGGTGTAAATTGGGTGGCACTGACTCATGGGCCGAAATGGCCTGTTACTTTGCTGTATGTCTAATTAAAAAAAATCTGTTCTAACCATAAATACAAACTCAAACCAATCATGAAGTACAATACTAGGAATTGTGAGGGTTCCTGTAGCCTTGCACATTCTCATAAAAGGCTCGATCAAAGTTTGAACTGGATATCTCACATTTTGCTATTGACCTGCTGCATTAAGGAGGTCACTAAAGCTAATCTAAGATTGCTGCATATATATTTCAATTCTTCTTTCAAGAGAGTAGTGTGGTGCAAGTTCTCAGCTTTGCATGAATTACAGGTGGAAACTGTTTCTGTTCCAGTGCATTAATGTCATTGCTTTGCACTGTCTAGGGAGGCACGAGAATTCATAGGCCTCACTGGATATGTTGTAATAAAGTATGCAATAAGATCTTAAATTTCTACAGAATAAGCCAGTCATCCACTTAATAACTTCCTAACCACACCAAAATGCAGCATGCAACAATCCACACTAAATGCAAACAATCAACTCACCAAAGCACATATCTCTCTGTGAAGGTTATGTTGGATGGCAGAGAAGGAAGGAGAGGGGAATATGTCTAGTGGTGGGATCATGTAGTAGGTTGTGGAAATAGCAGAGGAGGATGTTCTGGATGTGGAGGCTGGTGAGATGGCAGGTGTGATGCAATGCAACTAGCAATGCTTTACTATTTGGTTATACTTGGCTGCCACCCGGGGCTGACACAGAGAAAGAGACACACGGTACGCAGATCTGTAATGGAGATTTGCAGCCTTATGGCATGCCTCATGGTGCTGTTTACATCAACTTTAAAGTAAAGAACCTTTTCCTAAGAACTCACACATACGAATACAAGATGAAACAGTAGGTGAGGACAAGGGGAATGTTTGCTCATTCCTCCAGCACCTAAAACAAACAAAGAAGCACAATGGAACCTGTGTGACTGATGAGCCCCAGTTAGCGGAGACTGAAAGCTGATAAATGCAATAAGCTTTATTCAACAAACAGACATTCCTTTTGGGAACCTTATAAGTACAATCCCAAACTCAAAATGCATCTGTAATACAGAGGGTCACCTCACTGGTCAAAGGTTACACCTTTGACAATCAAAATTAGACCCACCCACAGGCTAAGCTTCCTTTTAATTGGTTACCCTCCTCAACTAAAGCTACCTTATTTTGCTTTGTTGGATCTCAATTATTCAACAGGATGAATTGTATGTAATAAACCCAGTTACACAGGGAGAAATTGGCTGACCCTTGGATCTTTTCCGAGAGTCCTGGCAAGAAGGCCTGACAGAAAAGGTTGCGCGCTGTTGTCATTGCTGCCGATGAAATGCCAATTGCTTCATGCTGCAGATATGGTTTCAGAAGATAGTGTCATTCATCAGCATCTCTCCCTTTCACTTTCTCCAGCCTCCCATACAGAACTGTGTTTCATCAAGACAGTCTGAGCTAGTTCAGTGGTCTATCTATTATTGCCTTTTCATGCTGTGAAGCCAATGCATCCAAAGATTTACTGTAATTGAGCAAAAATAGTATATTTATTGATGATGGCAGAGATTGAAAATTATTGTCAATTAACTAAATTACTATAAGCACATTAAAAGCAAAGTGCTGGAATCTCTCAGCAGGTGACGCAAGTGACGAGATATAGTTAACAAGCAAATCTGAAAGACAAACTTCTGCAGGTTTAGTCCATGTTTGATGTCAAGAGGAAATACACTTATGGATGCAAATTTTGTTTTAAGGGGATTTCTTAAGTATTTCTTCCTTGTCCAGTAAAGAGCAGTGGTAATGTAGCTAGGTGCCGAAGGTATTTCATCTTTACATATTATCTGGTAATCTGGAAAAAGATCAGTTCTTCATTTTATTGAACTGACTATTTTGTTCATTATTTTCTGTGAGTAATTTCAAAGCTCTTTGAGAAACAGAAATCTTTAATGGTTTAAATTAAATTATTAAAATGAAGAAGTTAGTGAGTTTTTAAAGGATTTTAAAGACGGAATAAAGCTTATTGCATTTATCAGCTTTCAGTCTCCGCTAACTGGGGCTCATCAGTCACACAGGTTCCATTGTGCTTCTTTGTTTGTTTTAGGTGCTGGAGGAATGAGCAAACATTCCCCTTGTCCTCACCTACTGTTTCATCTTGTATTCGTATGTGTGAGTTCTTAGGAAAAGGTTCTTTACTTTAAAGTTGATGTAAACAGCACCATGAGGCATGCCATAAGGTTGCAAGTCTCCATTACAGATCTGCGTACTGTGTGTCTCTTTCTCTGTGTCAGTAATTGAAAAACTAATATCATAGCAAAGTAAAGGTTGGTAACATACATCCAATGGTACCTACCCCTGTGACCTCAGGAAATGCTTTACAATATGGACCTCCAATATCTATACACCTCCATTCCCCTATACTGAAATTCTCAAAGCCTTTTATTTCATTCTCAACAATAGACCGAAACAGGTCCCCTCCATCACCACCCTACTCCACCTGGCAAAACTTTTCATCCTCAATAATTTTGATTCATTCCACTTTCTCCAAATGAAAGGGGAAGCCATGGGTACCTGGATGATCCCAGCTATTCCTGCCTTTTTGTGGCAATGTGGAGCAATCCATGCCACAAGCCCACACAATCAAGGCTCCTCAACCCTCCCTCTATAATATTGATGACATATTGGTGCTGCCTCATGAACCCATGATGAGCTTATTAATATTATCCATTTTGCGGCTAACTTTCATCCAACCTCAAATTCAGTTGGACCACTCTGGCAACACTCTCACCTTTTTTAAACTCTATGCCTTCATCTTGGAAGACAAACACTTTACAGACATGTTTTACAAACCCACCAATTCCTACAGTTATCTCAACTACACCTCTTCACACCCTGTCCCTTGTAAGGATTCTATTCCTTTCTCTCAATTCTTCTCCATCGCATCTGCTCACAAGATGAGGTCTTCCTTTCCAGGTCATCCAAGATGTCCTCCTTCTTCAAAAAATGGGGCTTTCTCTCTACTGCAATCAACTCAGCATTTACCCGTATCTCCTTCATTTCCCACACACCTTCCATGGCCCCCTCTGCCTCTAGAAACAAGGACACTTGCACCAACACCTCTTCCCTCATCACCATTCGGAGCCTCAAAGAGCCCTTCTGAGTGAAGCAACACTTCACTTGTGAATATTGTTAGGTCTGCTTTGTTCATGAATGAGTGAGACAAACACCAGACTGAGTCGAAATCAGGGTTCTTTGTTCTTTATTACCGGATTGTAACACTTGCGACTAACAATGTTAGTCGGAGAATGCATTCTGCCGTTATCAGCAAAATGGTGATTTTTTATACCCTTGGATACATGCTTAGAACATCATCATATCATTACTTGTCCAATGACTAAAACTGTTGCTATCCTTTCCCTGCTAGCTTCCTGCCTCTCAATCCATCAATGTCTCTCTTATCTTGTAAGTACAAGGATGCATTCACATCTTGTTACAGCCCTGTACAGGGTAACTCCTTACACATTCCCATCTCATGATGTTTTACCTAACAGGAGTACAAGGACACCTCCCCTTCTTGTTACAGCCCTGCACAGGGTAACTCCTTACACATTCCCATCTCATGATGTTTTACCTCTTTAGAGGACAATCTCGCCCTGACTATGCTACCACCGCGTTACATTAGTTCGCCTATTATTGCCAAGCTCTATACGGGTTCTGTTCACAGGGTAGTTCGGCTGGTGGGCGAGGGCTCCCCCAACCCTCCTTTGTGTACACCCCCCATCCGTCACCCCGATCCCATTGCCCGTTTACAAGTTTCATCCCATTTGCCCCCAAGCAAAAAACTAGCTAACCCCCCGTACATTAGTAAATTCCCAAGTTAACATATGGTCTACAATCTAATTCATAATACTTGTTCTACAATCTGATTAATAATGTTTGTGTTACAATCAATGTTATAATATTTGTTCTACAATCAAGGTTATAATATTTAGGTTACAAGCAAGGTTAAAATTATATGTGTAACAATCTAATTCACAATCCCTCCTTCCCATCACATTCCCCTTCAGACTCCAGATCGATCTCAGCAACTTTCTCCGCCTCCTGTAATGTGAGATAGTCTTGCTCCACAGCCTGCACAGCTTGATATTTCGGAGGCAGTTCATCACGGTCAGCAAAGGCTCTCTCTATGGTCCTCGTGACCAGCGTTCGAATGCATGGAATACAACAACAGCCACAAGTGATAAAAATTGATACAGAAATGAACAAACCCAGCAAAAGTTGTCCTAACAATGTGCTCCATCTCCCAAACACTCCCTGTAACCAGGATAAAACAGGATTGGAGACTCCAGACTGGGCTTTTAATTCTTTCGCCAATGCCCTAAGTTTCGTTAACCCCTTAGTGAGTGATCCATCTGGCCCTGTGTTATTAGAGATAGAAGTGCAGCATAGATCTCCAAACATAGCACACACTCCACCTTTCTCTGCCAGGACCATATCAATCGCTATCCTATTCTGAAGTGTCATAAGGGAAGTTTCTGACAGTTGTTGATGTATTGCCTCAACAACGTCCCTGGTCAAATTTGCAAGGCGCTGGACATTATAGTGAATAAGGTTGATCCTATTAACATTCTTATTTACAATGATGGGAAAAATTGCACTAAAAACAGGAAAACTTTCAAACCCAGCTGCAATCTCATCGGCTAATTTAAATTCGTCCGGAATATTCCGGGCTTGGCCAATGGCATCAATCCATACCCCATCAGGGTTCCTTCCTCCCGGCCCCAAGAGTCCAACACTCCTCCTTTTTCTCCACAGCCAACTCTCTGTGTGGCGCAATTCTAGGGAATCCTCGTCTCCCTCCTGCCTTTTGACAATCAGCACTGGCGCATCAAGGGTTACTAGAGCACACCGACCATCCCAGTTAGCGGGGAGCCAGTTGTACAGCACTCTTCCTCCACAAAACCACCAAATATCCGCCCTAGCCTGGGTCAAGCGGGTTGCACTACTGCTATGTGAGAGATCAACATGAGTCCTGCACGAGTCGCTGGGCAGCCAACCCACATGGAAAACGTGTGCTGCTGTGTTGTTGTTGGCAAAACAAGTAACATTAGTTATGCCTGTGGATCTAAAGACAGGGGGAGCTACATTAGCCGGAGCTATGGGAAACGTCTGTTCCCATATCAGACACCTATTCAGTGGGTTGGATTCTGACATTAGGTTCAAGGCGCAGTCCATAGCATCTGTCTCCTCAAAAATTGATCTGCTCATCCGTAATAATGGCCTTCATCGGGCACAGACCCAGCAGTTCCCATACCCTGCTTGGTCCGCATATTTACCCATCTGATCTATCCAGGAGTTTGACTCATCAATACCTGTCTCAATTGCTATCTTCTCTCCCCTGGTCATCTTCGTACTGTCGAATTTTCTCACTTCCCCCTCTTTCGAAGTGGGTTTAATTATGTCCTTTGTGTATGTTTGTAAGTCGAACCTCACCATTCCCCAAGAATCTTTTCCACTAATAGACACTCCAATCATTAGATAGAAGAGGTCTCCGACACCATGTTCTCTCCCTGTGCCCCCCTCGCATGTCTTAGAGCTCCATCCCTTCATATTCCACGGGTTGCGCAGCCCCGCCTTTACTGTCAAAATCAGGGGATTCTCTCCTTTCATTGAATAGGTCACAGCACCACGTATCAGGGAGATTTTAGTGAAAAAATTATAATAAGGTTTGCTGGACCCTTTGTTAAGGGGTTTTCTTATCCATCTAGTGTCGGGTCCTGTCCACCACCAAACCTCACCCCAAGACGGACAGACATGTAGACCCCATTTAGGATATCCTATTTTAAAGGCACACATGTAAATATCATATCCTCTCCAGGACGCCTCATTCTTACCACACGCTATTATACTGCATAGATCGAACTGGAAGGTGTTATCCCTGTCTTTGTCTACCTTTAGAATAACTTTGGCCCCGCAAGAATCCGAGCTATTCTGCTGACTTATCTGGCATCCCATTAGTAGTACTGCCCATAGGGCCCCCGGTATCGTCTGCATGAGTCTCATCAATTCTATCAAGGCTGGCTACGTGCTGTTTTGCCTTGGAACAGTAGGCAAAATGATGCCAATTATGATCCCCTGGTTTGTCAATTCTTACCGACCTATCTGTTACGGCGGTAACAGTGTATGGTCCAGACCACCTAAATTCAGTCCAATGTACTTTACCTGGTTTACGGATATACACCAGGTCTCCCTCCTTTACTGGAACTCCTTCGGTGTCCGGGTTCTCCTTACTAGCATTCGCCACCTGTTGTGAAACTAAAGCAACCATATTACCCAGCATCTGCATATAATGATCCAGTTCCACTTCCCTTTCTTTGTGTTATCTGGGGAATGGCCCGTCACCTTAATTAGGCTCAGAGCCCGGGGAAGCATGACCGCCCTGACCAGTCTCCGTAAAACCAGATCATGACGGACGTTTTGTCCGGCAGCAGTCCGAAAATCCCTTCTTAGCCAGCCTGGTGCTTCAATATGTACTGCACTCCAAGCATATGCAGAGTCAGTATAAATATTAACTGTTTTACCTTCGCTAAGCTCCAATCCTCGTATGAGCCCTATCACTTCTGCTAACTGAGCTGATGCCGGTTGGGGAATGATAGAGGACTCTACAAGATAGGGTGCCTCATCCTCCCATCCTACCACTGCATAACCCGCCACATTACCCTCAGAATTTTTATGGCAACTTCCATCTGTAAATAACTCCCAGTCCACCTCTTCCATGGGTTCCTCAAATAGCTTTTCCCTCAGCTTGGAATCTACCTTGACTCTTGCTACACAGTCATGCGTCTCCATAAACCCCGAGTTCAATCCTCTAGCCATGTTGGAATAGTTGTCCCTGGGTGACCTGAAGGTGATGTGAGGACCCTTAAGGGCGTCCTCCATCTTAATGGATCTGTTGGCCGAAAAGCTGAAAGCATTAGACATTAAAAGGGCTGAGACACTGTGGTCTGTATTAACAACTAGGGGATGACAGAGAACAATATGCACGGTTTTTTGTATCGTACTAGCTACTGCTGCGAGGTAACGGAGACATGGGGCTTTTCCTCTCTCTACATTATCCAGTCTGCAACTATAGTAACTTAGTACTTTCCTTCTTCCTCTATCTCTCTGATACAGTACTGAGCTAACAATGCTCTCAGTTTCAGCCACGTCCAAGTAGAATTCTTTACTGTAATCTGGATTAGCCAGGCTGATCGTTCTTCCCAGTTCTTGTTTGACACGCAGAAAAACCGCTTCACGTTCTACATTCCACCTGACTGGTTCTTTAAGCCTCCGGTGACCTATCTCTGTGACCATTTCCCTCAGACTTTGGGTCAGACTCACATATCCTGGGACATATGTTCGACTATACCCGCAAAGCCCCAAGAATGCCAGCATGTCTTGTACTGTAGTAGGTTTTCGATACCCTAGTATCATTTCTCTATGTGCCTCAGACATGGCCGTACCGTTTTTACCCACGAGTCTTCCTAGGAAAGTTACCACCCTCCTTCCGATCTGACATTTCGACCTTTTTACTTTAAATCCAGCCTCGCCTAACCCCTTGAGTAAAACTGCTGTCCCTGTCAGGCACTCATGTGGCGTTTTCCCTGCTAATAGTAGGTCGTCTACATACTGAATCAGTGTAACATCTTCCGGGAGTTTTAATTTCATTAGGATTTCGCTAAGGGCCTGATTGAACAGTCCTGGACTGTCCTTATAACCCTGAGGTAATCTAGTGTATGTGTACCGATGTGCTTGGTAAGTGAAAGTGAACCAGTCTTGGCATTCCTCAGCTAATTTCAAGCAGAAGAATGCGTTTGCCAGATCAATGACAGTATAGTATTCGTGCTCCGGACTCAGAGCCCTAAGTGCTACATATGGGTCTGGGACTGGTCTCCCGATGGTCTTGGTAGCCAAGTTAATCTCCCGGAGGTCGTGTACCATCCTCCAGTCTTTTCTACCCTGTTTGGGAACAGGCATGATGGGCGTGTTCCACATACTGTCAGGTGCCGCCCTTAAAACCCCTGACTCCATTAACCCTTCTATCGTTCCTTTAATACCCTCCTCCTGACTGGGCGACAAGCGGTATTGTTTTCTCCATATTGGTTTCTGCCCGGGGTTGGCCAATTCTAGAAATACCTCTCCTTTTATTACTCCCACATCATAGGGCCCCGTTGTCCATATATGTGGACTCAGATTAGAAAGATATTTGTCTGAGTCTCTGTGATCAATATTTTCTCCTTCTATGGCTCGGTCTCTTTCTACTTTCTCATTCACTACCTGGTCCCATGCTTCAATATTCAGTCTGACAAATTTTCCTCCCTCCGAGGTGGAATATCCCGGGATTTCTGTCTGCCTGTATTCACACCCTATCGCTTCCTTTACCATCGGACCCAGCTGTCGAGCGTGATGATCTTTGGCAATACCCAAGGTCACATGAGGCACACTTTCCACTCCTAAGCAGAACCACTCCATTTGTTCTTCTGTCATGACAACCATAGCAGCTATTCCCTCCTTACCTACAAAGATAAATGGACAATGTATCGTTTCTGTCTTCCCTTCTTTTAGAGAGTCCCACCTCTCCTCATATTCCTGGTCCGGGTGGATGGTGTAGTTTAATGTAACATGCATAGGATCTAGTGGATAATGGTAATCCCCATACCGAGGAATACTGGCCCTCCACTCAAAAAACTGTTTAATCAGCCCTGGGCCTGGTTCATCATACAGTAGCCGACTCCAGAAAATACTAACCTCCACAGAGTCTTCTGAAGCGTTAGATGGGGTCATTACTATAAACTGTCCTCCCCTTCTTATTGTATCCCCTGGGTATGTTAACCGAAGGCCCTTCTCAGAACATTGTATGGTTATTCCTAGTTTGGTAAGAATGTCCCTTGCTAATAAATTAATGGGGCAACTTGGCACAACCAGGACAGGCGTTTTAACCCTTTGTCGTCCAAATGTCATGTCGATGTTATCTGTATAGGGCTGTGTTTCCCTTATCCCGGAGAATCCTATTGTAGATAATGTTTTGCCCGAAAATGTGCTCCCTGGGGGTTTTTTAATCACTGTCGTAACTGCTGCCCCTGTGTCAACCTTAAATTCAATTTTTTCTCCATTTACCGTCCCCCAAATTTTTGGTGGCTCCCAGGGAGGCGTGATTTTTGATTCTCCAGGGCACCTTCAATAATCAAATTCAGCACCTTCCTCAATATAGTCATTACACTGAGGTGCCTGGACTTGTTGATCACTCTGCCACCCCCCGATTCTCTGGGGCCCATCAATGTGTCCACCCCTACCCCTTAAGTTTCCTCCTCTTCCCCGATAGCCTCTAATAGAGGGTAATCTTTTTCCCCTTGCTCTCCCAGCCTCCGGACAGTTCCGCTGGTAGTGTCCAGGATTTTGGCAGTACCAGCATACTACATGTTCCCCTCTATACATTGTACCTAGCTGTCTTTCCCAACCATTTCTTACTTGGGGTCCCGGATTTATCACTGGCCCCATGACCTGTGGGACTATCTGTTGGGCCGCTAATTTAACCCCTATATGTTCTATGGCTCTCACCAATTTATCGGTTGTCTTGTCCACCTCCTTCTGGGACGCACTTTCTGACTTAGCATGCTCTGATTGACGATGTCGTTTGATTGCATGTGTCAGGTGTCTTTTCCACAAATCCTCTGACATTGTCTCTACTCCCACAATGTCCCTTAATTTTGCTTGAACCGTAGCAGGTAGTCCGTTTATTATCCCATTACGAAAGTGAGCCCTTCCTAAGGGGCTGTGGTCGGGTCTTTCTCCAGTCCCTGTTTCCCATAAGTCCCATGCTCGAGTGAAATACTCGTGAGCAGTCTCTCCTTCCTTTAGTTGAAGGGTTACCAAGGCATCCAAACTATAGGGTGTAGGAAATGTTTCTCTAAGTGCTTCCCAAAATTTATTCCGAAGTGGGTTAAATTCTATTTCATCCCCCAATTTACTGCTTCTTACAATTCTCTCTATTTGCTTCAGGGCCCCTTCTGCCTTTAATTTTATCATGATAGTTCTGACATCTGCGAGTGCTAATTGTTCTTGGCAGGTTTCTCGCTCAAAACAAGAAATCCATGGACTAGCCCCATTACTCAACGGAGGTAGTCTTTTCATTAAACTCTCTAAGTCCATTCGTGACCAGGGTACATATTTTTGAGTTCCCCGTCCCGTGATCAGTAATGGGCATTGATATCTCAATTTTGGGGATTTCTGCTCCTTTTTTACTCTTGGCATGCATTTATTTATCCCACCTTGTTCTGACTCTTCTTCGTCACTGTCACTGTCCCTATCAGCTTCCAATGTCTCAGGGTCAAAGGTATATTGGTCACGTTCATCTCTAAGATAATCTTTTCGGCCATAGTTTAGTTGTTTCACATCTTTCTCTTTTGTTCTAACTATGTCCAGGTAGGCATGTCTATTTTTCTCCCTCCCGAGTCTTTTCCTTCTACTTTCCTCCCATGGTGGATCGTATCTCGTTTCCTCATCTGTACTACACTTTTTGTCCTTTACTCCTATTACCATTCCTTCAGCTTTAATTTCTCCTGACAGTGTTGTAGTTATCTTTTCCACTTCCTTCAATACACCTACCATTAATTCTTTTTGATCCTCACTGATCTGCCCCAGCACATTAATATCTCTGTTTAAGTTTTTAATGTTATCCTGAACCTTTTTCATGTTCCATTTCTGTATCTCTAACTCCTTTTCTATTTTCTTGGACTCCAGAGGGGTCTCTACATCTATTACTCCCCCTTCTATTTTTATTAAAGGGGCCTGTACCTCGTCTGATGTGTCCCTATTCCCGAGGTTCTTGTCACACCCCAGTGTCTCAATATCTGGATATAAGGGACGTGACTCCAGGATCCCATCTGGGGTGCCAGGGGCACCTTTTGACTCCACATATGTATAGGGCGGGGGTCTACAAGCTATTTCTACAGGGGCAGTAACAGGTGGGTTACCAGGGAGACCAAATTCTTCAAATAGAGCTAGGACATCGCGGTACTGAATCTCCTTGTCTCTCACCCTCTTTTTTGCTGACTCGCGATTAAAGATTTTCCTTTCTATGTCCCGTTTGTATAATAGTATAAGACTCACTTATAAATGATTTATTGTCAGAGTACATACATGACATCACATACATCCAGAGACTATGAGAGAGAGAGAGAGAGAGAGAGAGAGAGAGAGAGAGAGAGAGCATAGCGAGAGAAAGAGATAGAGAGGCAGATACACAGAGCACAAGAGATAGAGAGAGAAAATGCCTTGCACTGGCCCCACTGGGAGAAAAGTCTTCAGATTAACACTTTCGTTTCAAAGGTTTTAAAAGGTTCTCATCCTGTGACCACTGGTCTGGATCAGATTGGGTCTCCCACCACTGGGAACTATCACTCCTTCCTTCCCTCCCACCTCGAGTGAGCTACACGTCAGCCCACAATGTCTGCCCTGATCCCGCAATGGTGGGGGTGCGGGAAAGAGGGAGGGAGAGAGGATAAAACAGGATCCCATTTGATGCGGAGCTGGAATTGTGGGCACAAAATTAAAACCAAATTGTATTTCTCTGCCCTGCCCAACCTGGGGATTTCAGGGCAGCACCGCCACAGATTGGGATTGGGAGGGGGAGTGGGTGAGAGAGGAGGGGGGGGAGAAGAGAGAGAGGGGGAGAGAAGAGAGAGGGGGGAGGGTGAAAGGAGGGAGGGAGAGAGCAAACCCGGACACTTCGTGGCTGGAAACTGGAAACAGGCACTTTTCCTTTCCCTTCTGTGTTTTGTTTCTTCCAGCTTATCTAAGACACTACGCTTTAAAATTTTGTTTCCCTCACCTGTCAGGAACATCTCAGTGCCCCCGGGTAACCAACCCCTCTTCCTCCAGCGGTCTACACATTTTCGGAGCATTTTTTGTTTTTCCAATGCCGCATTACTGGTATTTCGCTCCTCTAATTCCTGATTAATTTCCTTAATAACTTGGTCAAAAGTCTTAGCAGGCAACTGTACAGCCATAGCTGCGGGACCGCTTTCTAATGCCTGTTTTAATTTAGGTTCTTGTCCGTTTAGGGGATCTATGTCAACGAAAATTGCTTTTAAAAATGTCTCCTTGCAAGCTGGATGACTAATATCTTTTAAAGGAACAGTCTCTAAGTCTTGTCCTCCAATTGACTTCAGACTGTCCTGTATACTCTGATTGCTCGTTTTCCACTCTCTGTTTTCCCAAAGGGGTCTGAAAGTTAAATTACAACTAGAAAACCAAATATTTGGGCTATACTTTTGTCCTGTTTCCCTGTACCAATCTATGAATTTACGTAACTTTATCTCCTTGGTGATGTTGGGAATACCCTCATTTAACTTATCAAAAGTATTTTGAATAAACCGGGTGTCTCTTAGGAGTTTGTCAACTTTTTCATTAATATCTCCTACCTGATCCGGACACAGCTGTCGCAGCCTTCTGTCGTCGTTCTTGTTCACCAGGCAGGCGTCCCTGAGTACTTTTTTTGTTGTCTCAAGGTCTCTAGTGTCTGCTGTGGTATTCCACCACGGCGAATTGGGGAAATAAATTCTTAACTTCTCAAGTGTACAGACATTATCATACCTACCGGACATTTATAAGTCAGTCTCTCAGATACAATTGAGGCCAATAAGCCTGAACCTTTGTTTTCTTTCAAAGCCCAACCTTCACGTGGGAGATTTCTCCTCTTAATAACCAGTTTAGGGCAGAAAACTCAGGTCCTCAATTGTTTATAGACCACCTTCTCACTCTATTGGACTTTGCAACGACACAATAAAGACTTTTAAACTCTAGTAGTTTCTTGCGAAGCACTTAATAAATGTCATTCAAACACCTTAAGGACTTTTATCTTGTCTGTAATCACTTATGTTTTACAATCCTGGCATGCGACCTTCAATTGTGGTCGTCTAATTTGTCCGATCTCCAGTTCTTACTGACAATCATAAAGATTTAAAAAAAAAAGAGAATTTTGTTAAAACAGGCTTCTCTGGACCTTTTTATCAGCCGGCTGAGATGATTGTCAGAAAAAACAGAAACCGTCGTCCAGTGTTCACTCACCCATCACGTCGGGGTCACCAAATTGTTAGGTCTGCTTTGTTCATGAATGAGTGAGACAAACACCAGACTGAGTCGAAATCAGGGTTCTTTGTTCTTTATTACCGGATTGTAACACTTGCGACTAACAATGTTAGTCGGAGAATGCATTCTGCCGTTATCAACAAAATGGTGATTTTTTATACCCTTGGATACATGCTTAGAACATCATCATATCATTACTTGTCCAATGACTAAAACTGTTGCTATCCTTTCCCTGCTAGCTTCCTGCCTCTCAATCCATCAATGTCTCTCTTATCTTGTAAGTACAAGGATGCATTCACATCTTGTTACAGCCCTGTACAGGGTAACTCCTTACACATTCCCATCTCATGATGTTTTACCTAACAGGAGTACAAGGACACCTCCCCTTCTTGTTACAGCCCTGCACAGGGTAACTCCTTACACATTCCCATCTCATGATGTTTTACCTTACAATATGCAGGGGTCATCTACTACATCCAGTGCTCCTGTTGTGGCCTTCCCTACATTGGAGAAACTAGATGCAGACAGGGAGACCTTTTCTTTGAGTACTTTGGTCTGTCTGCTGCAATACAGTGGCCAAACTTTTTAATTCATACCCCACTCCCACTCCAACATGTCTGATGAAGGCCCTCCTTTCCCCCCATAGATTGGAGGAACAACACCTAATATTCCATCTTGGCACTATCCCGTTTCTATTTTCCTATCCTTCTGTCTCCTTTCCTCTAGTTCCCTATCCCCTTCCATCTCCATTAAGAGATCTATCCCCTCCCCACCATTTCCTAGCAGTTTCCTCTTCTGACCTCCCTTATCCACGTATGTCCGCTTGCCTGAGGGCCTCTGCTCCTCCCATCATTTTATTCAGGTGTCTGCCTGTTGTTTTGCTCATACTTTGATGAAGGGCTCAGGGCTGAAATGTTAGTTACATATCCTTGCTCCATAAAGAACACCGCATGACCTTGCTGAGTTCTGCCAGCACTTTCGTGTATAACATGGATGAGATAGGACAATGGTGATGCTACAATTTTCAAGGGATTTATGGACATGAGAATATCTGTACCTAAGTCATTGGTCAAGTGAGAAATCTAAAAGAGGCATCATACAGCCATGGAGAACAAAAGCAAGGAAGTTATGCCAATCCTGCAGAGATACTGCTTTGGCTTCAACTGGAGTTCAGACTTGAATTCTATATTTGGAAAGCACATACGGATGAAAGAACAAGACAATGTGGAAAGATTGAAGAAGTAGCTGCTGTTCTATCCAGAGCAGGAAATGTGGATAAGGAGATTTACTTGAAATACTCAATGTAGCGCAATCTAATGACCACTCGCAGACATGAACAAGGAGTCAAAGGCTTTATTATCAGAAAACCCAGGCATGTCTCAACATGTTTCTGGCTCAGGTCCAAGCCAGGTATGAGGGAGGAGACTAGGGCTCTTGGCCTTTATTAGGGGATCTTATGGGGAGGTGCTACAGGTATAGCAGAAGGGCCAGCCTGCCCAGCCCAGTGGAACATGCCTGAACATGGCTGCAGTACTGTGTTCCACCACATTCACCCCTCTTTTATTTTGAATGAAGTCCGGCGGGGTGATGCGGGGCAATGTCCATTGGTATGGGTCTTGTAGTCCATATAATTCAAAGGTTGAGCTGCTCTAGCAGTTCTATTCGGCGCTGAGATCTCCGAAGTACCGCTCGCTGTACCATTGGTTCCAACAGCAGAGTGGCTTGTTCAATCAATTGGGTGTTGGAGAGCTGAACAGTGTCTGTGTGTACTTGGTCTGTAGGAGGTGGGGAATTTGTTTACAACAGTGGGGGTAACACTCGGGGGGCCGTGTTGGAGGTGGGATCACCACCCATCAGGGTGATCCCTGGGGCTGACTGGTTCGCTGCCCAGGGGTATTGGGTACAACTCCCATGTTGGAACCCCTGCTCACGCCAGGTCCAGGATGGATACTGTATCGTTCCATCTGTCCAGGTATCTTACCGGCATATACTGGGGGTTCGCATGCAGGAGGTTCATTTCCTCGACCAGTGGGTCCACCTTGTGTGTTCTAACATGCTTCTAGAGAAGTACTGGCCCTGGGGTCATCAGCCAGACTGGCAGCGTGGTTCCCGATGACAACCTCCTAGGGAAGGGGAACAATTTTTCATGGGGCGTTGCGTTAGTTGCCGTGCAAAGTAGGGACCTGGTGGCATGCAGCCCTTGTGGAAGGACTTCTTGCCACTGGGATATGGTCATCCCTTTTGACTTGAAGGCCAAAAGGACTGGCTTCCAGATCATACCATTCTCCCTCTCCACCTGCCCATTCCTTCATGGGTTGTAACTGGTGGTTCTGCTCATAGCTATGTCACTGGAAATAAAGTATTGCCACAATTCCTTACTCTTGAAGGTGGATCCCCAGTCGTTATGAACATAACTGGCGTAACCAAACAGAATGAATACTGTGCTGAGTGCTTTAATCACCGTGGATGTGGTCATGTCGGGGCAGGGAATGGCGAATGGGATACTCGTCCCATCCCCTTCTCAGGAAGTAGATGTTCCGATTCATGGATGGGAGAGGCCCCTTGAAATCCATGCTGAGACATTCGTAGGGGCAATTGGCCTTGATGAGTTGGGCTTTCTCTGGTCTGTAAAACTGTGGCTTGCATTCTGCACAGACTGGGCTATTGTGAGTCAGCTCCCTGACTTCCTCCACTGAGTAAGGGAAGTTACAGGCCCTCACAAAATGGTAGATCTTGTGATCTCGGGATGGCAGAGGCTATTGTGGAGGGCATCGAGGCGATCAACTTGCACCCTAGCACAGGTTACACTGGACAGGGCATCGGATGGCTCATTGAGCTTGCCCGGCCAATAGATATCATAATTGTAAGTGGACAGTTCAATTCTCCACCTCATGATCTTGTAATTTTTGATTTTACCCTGCTGTTTGTTGTTAAACATAAAAGTGATATATTTCTGGTCCCTCAGCAAGTGAATGGTCTGCTGGCCAAATAGTGCCTCCAATGGCACATAGCCTCCTCAATAGCTTGTGCCTCCTTCTTGATGGCAAGTGTCTGCGTTTAGGGTCTTGGAGGGTGTGGGAAAAAAATGACACTGGCCTGCCTGCTTGGTTCAGTGTGACAGCCAGAGCAAAGTTAGAGATATCACTTTCCATTTGAAACAGGCAGATTCATCAATGCTGTGCATCCCCGCCTTGGCAATCTTATCTCTGATGCCCTCAAAAGCCTTATGGGCCTCCGCCGATGGGGGAAAGGTAGTGGTTTTCACTGGAGATTGGGCCATGTCAGCATAGTTTGGGATCCCTTCGGCATAATACAAGAAGAGCCCCAGGCACCTTTTTAAAATCTGTGGCAGAGGTAATTCCAGAAGGGGCTACATTCACTCGGTGTTGGACGTGATGACACCATGTTCCATCTCGAACACCAGAATTGCTAGCTGCTTGGTGCTAAAAACACACTTTTTCTTATTTTATGTGAGATTGAGGGCCTTTGCAGTGGCGAGGATTCTCTGCAGGTTCTCATTGTTTTCCCTCTAGTCTTGGCCGCAGATGGTGATATTGTCCAGGTATGGATATGCAGCCTTTAGTTTATTGTCATCCCCCATGTGGTCCATTTCCCTTTGGAACATCGACACCCCTTCGTGAGGCCGAATGGGACCCATAGGAAATGGTAGAGTCAGGCCGCTGGGCTCAAACGCTGTGTATGGCTGGTCTTTTGGGCGAATTTGGATTTGGTGATACGTCGATTTGAGGTCAATGGTAGAGAAGACCCTATACTTGGCAATCTCGTTCACCATATCAGCTATGCGGGGCAAAGGGTAGGTGTCCAGTAAGGTGAACTGGTTTATGGTCTGACTGTAGTCTATCACCATCCAGTACTTCTCCCCACTCTTCACCATCACTATTTGCACCCTCCAAGGACTGTTACTCAGTTCTATTATGCGGTCCCCCAGCAGCCACTCCACCTCCGTCTTAATGAATTCCCTACTCCCAGGGCTGTATCACCTGCTCTTAGTGGCAACAGGTTTGCAGTCTGGGGTGAGGTTTTAGAACAGTGGAGACGGAGGGACCCAGAGGGTAGCCAGACTGCAGTTCGGGAGCCCAACCCAGAGTTTGGGCATGTGATTGGGCCTCTTTGGGGAGAGGGGAGGGGCGAACCAGAACTGGTTATTACTGACAGTGAGGTGTGGTGGTGGGGCCCATCAAACGGCATCAGCACACACTTAAGCTGAAATCTAGCCCCAATATGATGGGTGTGCAGAGGTCGGGTATCACCAGCAGTTTGAAGTTCTTATATTTTGTGTCCCCCATGGGTAGAGTCACGGTGCATCTCCCATCGATTTCTGCAGAGATGGATTTGGAGGCTAGTGCTACCTTGCACTTGGCTGCAGACATGATCAGGGAATAACGTTTGGCTGTGCCTGGGTATATGATGCTCTCGGTGCTTCCCATGTCGAACAGGCAGACAGTGGAATGGCCATTTACCTCTATGTCCATCATCGATGCCCCAACTGGTGTGGTCTTCTCTGGTCCACCACAAATGGAAGCCAATGTCAGCTCATTGTCGGAGTCACTGCTGCTACGTTGTTGGGTTGGTTGCCATCAAGATGGCTGCTCGGGTAATCGTGAAGATGGCTGCCCCCATGTATCGCATGTGGTGGAGTTTGGAAGTGAAGCCAGATGTGACGTCCCTCCGTGTCGTCGCGCCCTTGGCCGGGAGGTTCAGTTCTCAGCAACCAGAAATGACGACGGAAGTGGGTCGGCCCAAGGTGGCAACGCGAGTCGCAGTCTGCACACTAAACCTTTAGAGAGGGGCTTAGAGCAACATACCCTGGCCTAGTGTTCTTTCCTCCGGCAGTTCGAGCAGGTCGTGCTACAGGCCGGGCAGTATTTTCATGGGTGTTTGCTTTGACTGCAATAGTTGCACCTCATGTGGTCAGTGGTGGCAGTGAGGGGTCCCAAGTTCCAAGATGGCATCACCCGTTCTTCCTATCTGGCATCCACGTTGCTGCTGAGTAGGCCTCTGCATTCTTTTGGGTAGTCTCCATTTCTCAGGCCATCTACACCACTTCCTGTAGGGACCAATCGCCTTTCTCCAGGAGTCATTCCTGTATTTGATGGGAATGGAATCCAGTGACTAGCCCATCATGGATTAGCTCCTCCTGGTAGGTCACTGCAGTCAGGTCCTGGCACCTGGAGACTTTCCCCAGCTTCCGCATGGCTCTCATGAATTCATTCACTGACTCACCCTGACCCTGGTATCGGGAGCCAAGCCTTGGGGCTCCATATTGCTGTAGGAGTAGGGCTATTACCTCTTCGTATCCAGTGCAGTCATGAATTAATTGGTACTCTCAGTGGCCCACCGCTGCAAAGAGCAGGTCGTACTGATCACTATCAGCTGTGATTTTTTTTTGGTGCCTCAGTTAGGCCTTCAAACAGTGTAGCCACATATCAATCTTTACAGAGGCCTCTGGTTCCTTTGAATCGATCTCTAGGTTCTCCAGTCATCTTTAAAACTTCTGATCAATAAATTGTAGTGTGATCAATGACCACTCATAGACACGAAGCAAGAATCAAAGGCGTTATTGCTCAGAAGACCCAGACCTGCCTCTACATGCTGCTGGTTCACATCCAAGTCAGGTATGAGGGAGGAGACTAGCGGTTTCAGCTTTTGTTAGGAGATCTTATGGGGAGGGACAGCCTGCCCAGCCCATTGAGGTTATACCCAGACATGTCCACAGTACCATGTTCAATCGCACTCAAATTCATAAATGATTTTGATAGAGTAGAGAAGGGAAAACTGATCCCATTGGTGGAAGGGTGACATACATACAGCATGGTAACAGGCCCTTTCGGCCCACGAGCCCATGCCGCCCAAATACACCCAATTGACCTCCACCCCATTACATTATTTTTGAATGGTGTGAGGAAACTGGAGCAACTGTAAGAAACCCATGCAGACACAGAGAGGACATACAAACTCCTTACAGACAGCACAGGATTCAAACCTCTGGCAATTTAACAGCGTAGTGCTAACCGCTACGCTAACCGTGCCACCCCAAACAGTTGAAAAACAGAGAGCACAGATCAAAGTGATTAGCAAAATGAGAAGAGGCAACATAAGTAAAAAATATTTTAGTACAGACAGGTGCAGTGCTGTTAGTGTTGGTAGAAGCAGATTCGATATCAATGCCCAAAGGAAGATGGATTAGAACCTTTTTTTTCAGAAATGCTGAATGTGTTCTCAAATGTCAAGTAAATCACGTAAATTCCTTGTTTTTAACATGGGAAAAAGCATGGAGGCATGTTTTTGACCTTGTTTCAAAAAATTCATCAAGTATTCCTGAATTTCAGGAAGAAGGAAAATAATACGATGGATCCTACATTGATGTGGGTTAAGGTAAACAAGATAGTCTGCAGATGTGGGTTAATGTGGACTAATACCTTTGTCTTGGTGCAAATCACATTGTATTTCATTCATTTGACTGTTGCAGCTTTTGATTAAAAAAATAAACTGGTCAGGTAGTAACTGTATTAAGTCAAGGTTTGCATCTGCACCACTTGATAAGAGTTCAGCCGAATCTATCAAACTTCAATTGGGAGCAAGTATTGAAAAGGGGGAAAAAAAACAAACATTGACTAGTTTCAATCCAGATTTGCTCTCTGCAAAGAAGTCATCTAAAATTAACATTAGTTTTGACACCTTTCACAGTCAGCACTGACAGTGTGAATAATTCCTTGTCACTAAAATTGATTTAACTTGAAAACAGCTCAGATTCCCGATTTGGAAGATTCATGCAGAATTCTGCCTGTAAACAACTCCTGCAGTCCAAAAGCTCACATTTTATGTGTTTCCATATTTTGAAACTGCCCTCGTGTTCAAACAGACTTTCTCATTAATTAAGCCAAAGCATGTGCTGCACTTGCAAAACAGTCACAGGAAATATCCTCTCTGATGGAAAGAAGGCAAGAGCTCCAATAATGTGGGAGAAGTCACAGTGGTACAAATGTTATTTAAATTTGTATTTCCAATATGACTTACAAAAAGTGACAGGGTAATAGAATTTAAGAAGCAGTTTCACATTTGTCCTTGTGCTTAATTCAGTACCGACTCTCTCTGCCATGGGAGCAAAGAATGGCAGCAAGGTGAGTTGCCTACATGTTGTACTTCAGCAGTTCACCCAAGCTTTTTTGACCAGAGTTCCTAGATATGATTATTACATCACAGTTTATGGAACAACGCAGCACAGGACGTACTCCTCATCCCATAAAGTTTTGCAAACATCATCAGGCTTCCCTCTAAGTTGCCAACTATATTTCATTGAGTATAAATCATTATTCCTTCATGGATGCAGGGACAAAATAATGAAGCTAAATACAGAACAACATTGTAGAATTAGTTTTATAACATGTATGACAATGGGTCAAGAAAGCAGCCTCGCACCACTTTCTCAAGAAATTCAGAATGGTAAAATAAATGCAGGGCTTGTAAATGGCAATTATATCCAAAGAATGCTTTAAAAAAAATGATGAAAGAAAAATAGCATTAGTTTAATTTTAATAATTTTAGGGAATCATATTTTATTTTGTCTGACTTGAAATAGAGATTTATGATATAATTACTTCTAAGATGTTAATAACCTATTACATACTGTGCTAAACAAGCATTACCATGGATGCTTCGCAGTTGAGATGGCTTTCATCACAGATGTAGAGGGAAGTGGGATAATGGAAGGATATGCAGGATGTTCTTGAATATTGTATACCCTTGTTCAAGGCAGACTACATGGAGTTTCTTTGTAATTGCAAACCAATTGTTTGTGGATAAGTGTTTACAAACAATAATCAGGAAACAAAAATGGGAACTTGGAGAAGTTTAAATTTGTAAAAGGCAGTTTGTGTTTGATTAAACTACTTTTTTTTAAACCGTCAGAGAAAGCTGTCAAAAGGAAAGGATGCACTGGATGTTAATTATGTGAAACATTGGTAAAGTCTTGCTCAAGGCTGATTAACAAATCTGAGATTCACAGAACAGAGGTCAGCAGCAATTTAGATTTTTTTAAAAATCAGTTCAAAGATTGAAATAAGAAACTGACTTTTCAAACAAATGTGGACCAGACAATAATATAAAAGGCTTTTCAGATGTGACTTGGATATTGGAATGCAGATTTTTTTTTAAATTAGCTAACATCTGGAAATTTGGGTTGGGGCATATCGTGACGATATGAAGAAGACTGCAGGCTGCAGCAGAAAGGACAGACAAGTTAATGCAAAGGCATGCAAGGTGATAGAAGTAATAGAGACTTAGATAACAAAGAGAAGCTGAAGGGACTCCATGGGTAGAAATGATGTCAGCATTTGGGTCATGACCTTTATCGAGTTTTCATGTTTTTCTTGGGACTTAGTTATACTGTTCCATTAAGAATATGGGAACCTGGGAGCCTATGTGCATACATATTTGCAAGTGACAGGACTCATTTAAAGTACTTAACAAAGCATATGGATTCCAAGTAAATACACAAAACTGCTGGAATAACTCAGCAGGCAAAAGAGGAGAAAAAGACAAGACACAACATTTATTTGGCATCAGCAAAACATCAAATTCTCCTGTTGTACCAAAAAGAGCTACCAAAGGATTCAGTTTATATCAAAGATTAAAAATAAAGTTTGGAAAACATCCTTCCAGTATTTTTGAAGATTAGGACAGGACCAAAACATGTGAATTAAAGAAGCCTCATCTCTCTTGCATTTATCATAACTCAAATTTACCTCTGGATAGATACGAGGTGATTTGGCTTTGGAAATATGGGTCTATGTACAACTTTAAATTATAATAAACAATGATGGGCGACATAACGACATTAACTTTACAACTGAATCCCAGATCTCTTCCAATGTGAACAAATTTAAATCCTGTTACAAAATTTTTAAGTTTACATATCAGCCATATCATTATAAGTAAAGGATATTAAACCTTTACACAAAGATTGTGAACTAAAAAACGTATCCACGACATTCACATCTGGTACCCAAGGAAAACCATGTATTTGAGATAGAAGAAAATGCCTGATTTGAAATATCTAAAAAAGTGAGTATTCAGTAATTTGTACTTGTGTGAGTTGTTGAAATGATGCAAAAAATTTCTGAAACATTTAATGCCCTTTCTGTGCCAAATATGAAAAATAGAATCTTATAAACCCGGTTGGAAAAGGTAATTGAATAAAATCAGACTTGAAAGAAAAAATGCGTGAAATCCAAAATGCTTCTTGAACTGAACCCATACTCTCATAGAGGATCTGACAATTGGATTTTCAATTGACTTATCTACAGAAAAGGGGAGTGAGAATCCAAGAAGCGCTGAAATAGAATTTTTTTTTAGCAAAGTTAAGGTCCCTTGGTACCCATGAATATTTAACCAAAATGAGGTTATGCATATTGACAACCCAATAATAAAAGTTAAAGTTAGGTTGTGCTATGCCTCCATTCCTTTTCAATTATTGTAAATGAACTTTATTTAGATAAGGACACTTACCCTTCCAAATATATAAGATGATATAGCTGAATCAAGCAAGTCAAAAAAATGATGTAGGAATAAAAATTGGTATAGATTGAAAAAAGTATAAAAATGTAGGTATAATATTCATTTTAATGCAATTAATACAACCAAGCAAAGTTATAGGGAGAGGAGATGTGCTTTAATAATTTTCTTTGAAAATATGCCTATGATTTTTAGTAACTATGATACCAAGATAAATCAATTGATTTCTCACACTCTTAAAAGGAGAACTAGTATACATGGAAGCAGATGCATTCAAAGGAAGAAGTTCACTTTTATGTAAATTTAAATGATAACCTGAAAACTGAATAACTCAAAAAGTAGTGATATCATATGGGGAAAGATGGTATCAGGGTCCGGTATGTAAAGAAAAAGATCAACCGCATAGAGAAAAAGACTTTATGTTCAATCCCCTTCCTCCAAATCCCAGAGATATCTAGACACTCCTGAAACACAATCGCTAATGACTTCACTTCTATTGGCCGATGACACCACGGTTGTCGGCAGAATCACAAACGGCAATGAAGAAGTGTGCAGGAGGGAGGTAGATCAGCTCGTTGGGTTGTGTCACAACAACAACCTTGCGCTCAACATTAGTAAAATCAAGGAGATGATTGTGGACTTCAGGAGGAAGTCAGGGAAATGTGACCCAGTCCTCATCGAGGGCTCAGTAGTGGAGAGGGTCAAGAACCTCAAACTCCTGGCTGTCAACATCTCTAAGCATCGCCCTGGAGTCTCGACTTTGATGCAATCACAAAAAAGGCTCACCAGCTGCTTTACTTTGTGAGGTGCTTGAAGAGATTCGGTACATCACCGAAGACTTCAAACACTTCTACAAGTGTACCGTGGAGACCATTCTGGCTGGTTGCATCACTGGTTGCATCACCACTATAACTGCATCTCTTGGCCTCATGGTGTAAATTGGATTATATCTTCTGATGCAACTGCATCCCTTTTTACATCAGCTGGTCTAAATCCTCCATTACAAATGCGACTCCTCATGATCTTTTTTTCAATTTTGAAAGAAGATCAGCATTGGGAGCTACACCACACCAGGTCCTGTCCTTCTAAGTAAGCATGAGGAAAATCAAGACCAACACTCTGGTGGAGAGGGTGAGACTACTTCATGCCAACCTCATGTATGCCTACATTGAATACCCGGATGGCAGGGAAGACACCATTTCTATCAGGAACCTGGCACCCGCTGGAATAGAGAGTCCATTGCCTCAGGTGACCCATGAGTTCCAGAACTCTTTTTTCATCACCTCCAATTAGGGCTTCAGAAGATTCACTTCAGGAGGAAGAATCATCTCCCTCCATCATAGAACCAGAGAACCTACCGCCCACTGTTCCTCCCCTACAAAGAGACCTAAGGAGCCCAAGGCCCACTAGTGGTGAGGCGCTCCTCCAGGATTTCCAGATCCCAGAATCATTTAAATCTGTAAATAATTGCATATATTTTGATTTTCTTTCTTGCTGAATCTGTGTTCTCTGTCTTCATCCATAAACCGTAATTCTGCAGGAAGGGGTGAATGCAGTGAATTGAGATTCACTGGTGATGGGTTGTGCTGATGGCTGGCTTCTCCCCAGGCTCCGCCCCCATCTACCCATATATAACCCAGGTTTCCTGCCTAAACCCTGAGCCCTACTGAAGACCAGTGTAAGACCCCAACCTTTGTTATAAGATAATAAAAGCATGTGTTCTCCCTCCAGTTGTGAGAGCTTTTATTCGTGCCATGGCATGCCTATTGGCCCCTCCCCACAAGCTCCTGTATAAAGGTGTCTGTTCCACAACCCCTGCAACTCAGTGCAAGACAGCTGAACGGTAGGGATATGCTATGTTCTCAAGTCAATTAAAGCCTATTGTTTTCTCCACAATAGTCTCTTGAATGAATGATGGCGCATCATCTGGTAGGGAGGTGCCAACTCTCAGGACAAGAATAAACTTCAGAGAGTTGTTAACTCAGCCTGCGACATCACAGGCACCGGATTCTACTCCATCGAGGACATCTACAAGAGGTGGTGTCTTAAAAAAGCAAACTCTATACTCAAAGACCCCTACCACCTAGGCCATGCTCTGTTCATTGCGCTATCTTCGGGAAAAAAGGGACAGGAGCCTAAAGACAAGTACTCAATGGCACAAGGACAGCTTCTTCCCTGCTGCCATCAGATTCCTGAATAGTCAGTGAAACAAAGACACTGCCTTATTTTTAATGCATTATTTTTCAAAATGTATTTTCGTCAGGTGGTTTATATGAATTACGTTGCTGCAAAACACCGAATTTCGTGACCATAAATTTTTATTCTGAAGCATTTTGTCAGGTCTTAAAAAGGACATGGGAGGAGCTACATAAATACACTTCTTTGAAAAAAGGGCTAGCAGACCATGTGAACAAAATCACCACAGGACTTAAAATACAGAACATCGACCAATGGTAAAATGAAAGCAATAAGGGGAAAGAGCACAGCATTTGTAAATTTTATGACAGGACCACCTTTAACCAATGTAACATTATTTGGAATTTTGATGAATGGTCTTCGACCTGAAACCTTAGCTCTGTTCCTTTTCCCTCAGGTTCGACCTGACCTGCTGAGTATTTCTAGTGTTCTCTGTTTTTAATTTAACATAGAGTGCATGGTTCTTATGCATTCGGCTAGGATCAAAGATTGCTTCCTGAGCGAGAGGGAAAAAAAAAAGTCAATGCCAGTCTACCTAATAGCAGAAAGTTTGATGACCGTATTTACAACAACATCTACACAGAATTATTAGTTCACATAATCAGTGCAAGGAGACTCTATGAAAAAAAAAATCTAATGCCATTTACAGTGGATAGCTCTGCTACAAAACAGACTGAAAAATATGTTACTCAAGCCTTTGAATGCTTTTGCAAACCTACGCTGTAATTACTTTAATATATTTTGTTTAGTTGAGAATGCAGGGTACCTTGGATGAATTGGTATGATCTCGTGTAATGTATTATTTTTTGACTTTTAATATGTATTTTATGTACTTGTGGAACTTCAATTTCAATAATAATATTGAAAAAGAAAAAGAAACCTACATTTCAAAGTCACAAAAGCCACAAGAGATTTGTCACAATTATAGATAGAATTATATTGTGCCCCTTAATTCAGTTCCCTTGCAACCCACAAAATTCTTCATCTTTCATGCTTATAATTCACATGAAATTTGGAGGGAGAAGAATTCCTTTATTCTTTTACTAGGTTTTGTTTTATGTAGAGTTATTGAATCATGGAGCTATACCAAAACAGAAACAGGCTCTTCTGTGCTGAAAATCCCAAGATTCAATATCTCTTTCTTTCCTAACTTTTCAGTCTCGCTACATCAACGTTATTTTCCTTTCTGAACTGAATCCAATACTTCATCCAGCTCAGCTATTCCAATGATAAGTTATGAATTCCTGAATCTTATTTGTTAATGAGATCCTGGCAGCTGATTCATTCACATTGTCAATTAATTGGCCACACATCCAGCAACTTCATGAAGAACAAACTTTCCAACAGCAAGATTTGTGGGGACATCTTTTATTAATGATAGCCACGATTCAATGTATTACCACAACTGTCTGATCAAGAACATTTGATCCAAGCCCCCATTGACTTGAATCCAAAATCAATTATAAACTTTTATGAGAAACATAGTGTGAAAATTCAAACTTAAAGTATGAGCTACATAATTAATACAAGACTCTGAAACCATGCCAAAGTGATTAATTAAACATTAGATTGACTATGCCGATTTTTAAATTGTGGAATAATAGATTGAGTTTTGAGTTCAACAAAATATTAGTCTATAATTGGTTACCACAGTTAAAGAATTTATTTGTGAGCTACAAAATTAAGCTATATGGCTACTTAAAAAGAAGGCATCAACAATTTTGTTGTACATTATTTTCAGGGGAAACTTTTGTCAGCAGTTTCAATAATTCAAGGAAAATTTAGCTCATTGTTCCATGGGGCCTATGAAACTAGCAAGAATAAAACAATGCTCTCTGTGTTGACCTTGCCTTATCCCTCAGGGTTATTTCACATCGTTGTTCTGCTGCTGTGTGTATGTTAACATTTTTATATCCATAACAAAAAAAATCCAATGATTTGTATTCTGCCACTTGATCATTGAATCTTCTGAAACTGACAAATATTAGCTTGACTGAATACTCAGTTATTTGCTGTGTGTAATGAATAATGAGAGTTTATTGTTAGCATAATTATATTGCATCACTAGCAACACAGCTTTGAATCCCATGCTGTCTGTAAGGAGTTTGTATGTTCTCCGTGTGTCTGCGTGGATTTCTTCTGGGTTCTCCAGTTTCTTCCCAACTTCCAAAACCATTTGAGGTTTGAAGATTAACTGGTGCATTTGGTTGCCATGGTCTCGTGAGCCAGAAGGGTCTGTTATCACACCTCTAAATTAAAATAAACAAATTAAAAGAAGTATAACTTGTTTTATGGCCAACATTGAGAATGGCTGATCCAGAGTAGCTTATGTTTAGGTGTTAGGGTAGTAAGGGGAGGTTCATGAACCTGATAGATGTGGGATAAAAACTGTGTGTGTGTGTGTGTGTGTGTGTGTGTGTGTGTGTGTGTGTGTGTGTGTGTGTGTGTGTGTGTGTGTGTTATGTACATGACAGCAGTGATAAAAATTAGCGCAGCTGGTTTTAAAATTATATTTTTAATTATTAATTTACAATTATATAACGCCTTGTGGTGGCCCTTCGCAGCTCCCAATGGGGCCTCACAAAATGAAGGACAGACACGATGATCCAGCAGGCTGCACAAGGCCCAAAGTACTGCCCTCCAATTGGGCACAACCAAATGAGCTTAACTGGCCTCTCAGGGAAAGCAGATCAAAAAACACACCAATCAGTGTTGAGAGGATTTTGACCACACCCATGAGCTTGAAAATAAAAGTAGGGCTGTGAGCCCATTGAAGCTGAGTGTGTTAACTACACCCAACTGGGGTTTGTGTCGATGTTTCTGGGAACAGTGTGTTCTTTCTAAGCTAACCTGCATACACCTATAACCTCTCCTGCGCTATAGGCTCCATAGAGCCATAGCTTGTAGCAGCTAGCTACAACGTAATCTAATTTAACTGACATTTAAATTTATCTAAACTTGTATACAATTATTTAACTTAAACTCTAACTATGTGTGAATATATTGGTATGTTTGGATACCACAAACCACTACAGCTCAAGACTCAATTCTCAGAAGGCAGTTCCAAGTTCAGTTTTAGGCATTCAGTGATGATACGTGGGCTTGAAATTGTTGTAACACACAGGTTGAGATACACAGGCCTTAGATGAATATGACACACAGGATTTAAAATGAGTGAGATACCCAGGCCTTAAATGGGGATGCAACATGCCAGCTTTAAGATGGGTGAGTCATGCAGGCTTTAAAATGAAGTTAGCAGTTCCTGAAGTGGGTGAAAGAGACCAGGAATGAAAGAATGTTGATTATTCATGACACCCATGTTAAGGTGCTTCAGAGAAATGTGTTTTTTTTAGATGAGTGCCTTCTTCTGCAATTAGAACCCTTTTCATGGGTCAGTCGAGTAGAGTGCAGTATTTCCTCTGGAACTTTAAAACCCTTTTCATGCGTCAGTCAGAGTTGTTTCTCATCCTTCTATTCTAGCATGAGGGACTCTGATAATTTGTCTATAACCACACAAGGAGGCCAAGTGGGTTTCTTAATTCCACAAAGGAGGTCGAAGAGCTCGTTACTCTTGCACTGCTTCCTTACAATGGCCTCTTGAACAAACAATGTACTGTCTTTTAAGAAGCTGGTCACATGGTCTTTGCACCTGGCTTCTCCAGGGCTTCTGAGTTGACTTTGCAAATGTATCCAGTAAAAGGTTCATGATGTTTAAAGGTTGCTGCTAGTTTCACAGTCACTTCAAATCCTGCAGGCAGGTTGTTAATTCTGTTCTCTTAAAGGGACGGTCTCACACACAATAAAATGAACTGAAAAATGGGAGAACATCACAGTGTGTGTGTGCATGAATGGGTGTACCTTGAAAGCTTTCCATTCCAATCACGGCAGTTATCCTTTGCTTTACTTTCCTCCTCTCTACCATTTCATTGCTATTTGAACCCAGCCTGTGTAATACATATACAGAAAATAGAACACCATAGCACAGTAAAGGGCCTTTGGTCCTCGATGTTTCGTCAACCTACATATTCCATAACCCCCTATTTGTCTTTCATCCATGTGAGTCTCCTAAATGTCCCTAATGTTTCTGGCATCCTTGTTTCATCTTGCAGTGTATTTGTATGTGTGTGGTGTTACACTACTGGCCTACTGCAGGGGGAAACCTCCATACCTGCAGGAGTGTAAGGGGATAGGACAACACCTGGCCGGCTGCCAATCAGTCTGCCTGAATGGATCAAGCCCCACCCGGTCGGCTGTCAATCACCCTCCGAGATATAAGCCTGTGCCAGTCTCCTGTGGCCTCACACTGAGTTGCTGCAGCCACAACCAGCCTGGCTCTGTGGAGGTCTTTATGGATTAAAGCCTGTTGTTCAGTCTTTACCTTGTGTGTGTCTGATTCTGTCTAATAGCGCACCACAATTTAATCCACAGAGTTTTCCCACGGCTGCCATGGAAAATCTCCTGAGCGCAGGGAGCCTTGAGGTCGACCCATGCCACCTGGAAGCCCAGACACGTTTCAAGATCTGGCAGCACACGGTTGAGGCAATCATCAAGGCACACGAGGGCGACATCCTGGACTCCGATCGGAAGAGGTTGGTCCTACTCTGGTCAAAGCTGGGTCCTCGAGCCTTCCAGGTAACCAAAGGCTGCACCACATACAAGAGCACAATTGAAACTTGAAAACTTGTACAAGCCCCCCATGAATGTGGTCTGTGCAAGGTATCTCCTCAACACCTGAGCCCAGCAACCTGGGGAGACGGCTGAGTCTTACCTGGGACACTTGTGAGAGTTGGCTGAACCTGGGGTAGGTGTAGAGGAGGTTGAGAGGCTGAACCGGGATGCCTTCGTCCGAAGGCTATGCTCGAGGGCCACCCGGCAGAAGCTGCTGGAGGACAACATCTATGTCCTAACCAGGACTGTGGAAGTGGTCCAAACCCTGGAAGCAGCAGCCCTGCACGTCAAAGCCTTCAATTCCAGTTTTCCCCAGGCTCCCTCATGGCCCTCTCACACTGCAGCTGCAGCCTCAGGCCGAGCTGGGGAGGAGAAGGTCGCTGCGGCAGGCGCCCGGCGCCCCTACAAGTACTGTGGGTCAGATCGACGATCACGCCAAAACTGCCCAGCTAGGAACCTGTATTGTTCCCGATGAGGCAAGAAAGGCCACTTTGCAAACGTGTGCCTCTCTAAATCTGCCGGCAGTTCAGTGGCCCTCTATGATCTCCCTACCTCCCCCGTGGACCCCCCACGTGCACGTATCAGATGGTGCCATTGTCCCAGTGATGACTTCAGTCTTCCTCGACTTCGACCGCGCCACATCCGGCCCCACCAGCAACTGTCGCAGCATGTGCCCCGAGCATCTGCACCAGCCCTCGCCCTCACCACTCGCTGAGAACTACAGCGATGTCACTTCCGGCTCATGGCATAATGTCACTCCCAGTTGATGAAATGACGTCATGGCCGCTGGCTGTGATGGGGAAGCCCCAGCGCAGTGGACATGGCTAGGGAAGGAGGCCATCAACGCAGCGGCTCCCCACGTACCGCTGTCATCTTGGGCCAGGCAGCGCCCGACATGGAGGGCCCTCGACGATGTTGAGAATGACGTGGTCAACACGAGCGATGACCAGGCCACCATACCAATGCTCCCCAGACCTCCACGTGCCATCAGATGCTGCACGCTGCACCCAGCGGCCGATGACAATGTGGTCAACACGGGTGATGACCAAGATGCCCTACCGACGCTCCCCACGCCTCCAGAGGCCATCGGCTACCACATGCTGCACCTCACGACCGATGTCGATGTAATCAACATGGGCGATGACCAGGGACATTCTGAGATTGTCCTGGCTGCCACCACGCTGACCAGGGACATTCCCCATGACCTTGGGCGCTCGATGATGGATGTGCGAGTATCAGGCAGGTAACAAAGTACCTGTTGGACAGTGGCAGCACCGAGAGCTTCGTTCACCCAAGTGTGGCCCACTCCCTAAGTTTAAAGGTCCACCCCACCATCTGCTCGATCGCCCTCGCCACAAAAGATAAGACTGTTGGTACCTCAGGCACTGCCTGGTCGATATAATGGTGGAAGGGGAGACCTACACAGGATTCAGGCTCCTGGTCATATGCCCAAACTCTGCACACCATTCCTCCTGGGCCTGGATTTCCAGTGCCACCTGCAGAGTGTCACCCTTGCCTTCGGTGGGGGGGGCCAATCTCCACTCACATTGCACAGCACACCAACCTAGCAGCCCGGGCCAACCTGTGGCCTCACCACACTGCGCATCACCCCACCAGCACTCTTCCCACATCTTGCGCTAGGCTGCAAGCCGATCGCTGCCAGAAGTAGGCGCTATTGCACTGCAGACAGGGACTTCATCAAGGCAGAGGTGCGGCGACTCCTGGCAGAAGGCATTATAAAGCCCAGTAACAGCCCTTGGAGAAACCAAGTCCTGGTGGTCAAAGGGGGAAATAAGCCATGAATGGACATGGATTACAGCCAGACCATTAATCGGTACACCCAGATGGATGCCTACCCCCTGCCGAGGATCGCTAACATGATCAATGAGATTGCCCGCTACTGGGTTTTCTCCACGATTGACCTGAAGTCGGCATATCACCAAATCCCTATCCACCCGAAGGACAAGCCCTACACCGCCTTTGAGGCATACAGGTGCCTGTACCAGTTCTGCCGGGTTCCTTTTGGGGTCACGAACAGGGTCTCCATCGTCCAGCGGGAGATGGATCGCATGGTTGACCGGCATAAGCTAAAGGTGACATTCCCATATCTGGATAACGTCACTATCTGTGGCCGTGACCAGCAGGACCACGATGCTAATCTAATGAGCTGAACCTCACTAACAAGGATAAATGTGTGTTCAGCTCCACCCACCTCACCATCCTGGGGTACATCGTGGCCCATGGAGTCATCGTCTCAGATCTGGAAAGGATGCGCCCATTAATGGAGTTACCCCTCCCCCACCACGCTAAAGGCTCTCCCCAGGTGCCTGGGCCTGTTCTCTTATTACTCACAGTGGATTCCTCACTTCTTGGACAAGGTCCACCTACTGGCCCAAGCCACAACTTTTCCCCTGCCACCTGAGGCGCAGGCAGCCTTCAACCGCATCAGGCAAGACATTGCGGATGCCACGATGCAGGCTGTGGATGAGTACTTTCCCTTCCTGATGGAAAGCGATGCCTCCGAGGTGGCCCTCACTGCTACCCACAATCAAGGGGGGCACCCTGTTGCCTTCTTTTCCATGACCCTTCACGGCTCTGAGCTAGAGCACTCCGCCATTGAAAAGGAGGCCCAGGTGATTGTGGAAGCAGTCTACCACTGGTGCCACTACCTGGCCGACAGGAGATTTACGCTCCTCACAGACCAGCGGGCCATGGCGTTCATGTTTACACTTCCCACAAGAGCAAGATAAAGAATGACAAGATCCTGCGCTGGAAAGTCAAGCTGGCAATCTACAGCTACAACATCCAGTACCGCACCGGGAAGTTTAACGACTCCCCTGATGCCATCTCTCGCACCTGCGCGTCTATGCATGATGACCGGTTGCAGGCATTGCATGAGTCCCTCTGCCATCCGGGCATCACCCAGTTGTACCATTTCGTTAAGTGCCAAAATCTGCCGTACAACATCAGGGACGTCAGGGACATGTCTGAGGCTTGTCGGATCTGTGTGGAGTGTAAACCCCACTTTTTTCGCCCTCTCCCCCAGGCCCAAGTTGTAAAGGCTACTCGGCCTTTCGAGCATCTCGGCATGGACTTCAAAGGGCCCCTGTCTTCCACAAACTGAAACATCTCCTTCCTCATGGTAGTGGATGAGTACTCACGCTTCCCTTTTGCCATCCCTTGTCTGGACAACTTCACGGCCACTGTCATCAGGGCCCTGGGGCAGATCTTCACCATGTTTGGCTACCCTACCTTCATACACAGCATCTGGGGGTCTAGTTTCATGAGCGATGAGCTGCGCCAGTACCTGATGGTGAGGGGTATTGTGACTACTCACACAACAAGCTATAACCCAAGGGGCAATGGGCAATTGGAACGCGAGAATAGGGTGGTCTGGAAGGCAGTCCTGGCTCTCAGGTCAAAAGGATGGGCCATTGTATTCTGGCAGGACACACTGTTCGAGGCGCTCCATGCCATTTGGCCACTGCTGTGCACAGCTACCAATGAGACCCCTCATGAACGTTTGTTCTCATTCCCCAGAAGGTCGGCGACTGTAATGTCACTCCTAGCATGGCTCACGTCCCTGGAACCGGTGTTTCCGCGTAAGTATGTATGGACACATAAGGCCAAAGCCCTGGTGGAGAAGATTTTCCTCCTTCATGCAAACCATAACTATGCTTACATTAGGTTCGGGAGTGGCAGGGAGGACACCATCTCAACCAGAGACCTGGCACCAGCAGGAGCACCCACCACACCACACCACCCTCCAACGCAGGATGACGCTGACTGTCCCCCGTCCCCATGCAGCTATGTGGTATGCAGGGCCTCCTTGATCACCAAGAGCCTTAGGAGAAGAACCCGCCCCCCCACCCATCCAATACGACCCTCATATGTTGACCCCAGCCCCCCGGCCACTCCTCTGTGTGACACCACACCAGCCACACACACCCCTGCCGCCAGCCCCCCCACTTCCCCTCTGACCAGTGACCAGGAGCCAGTCCTACGACGGTCACAGACCCTGGCAGCCACTGAATCATCTCAACCTGTAAATATTGTGTGTACATAGTTGGTGTGATTCCTTGTTACTGCCCCCCACCCCCCGGGGACAATTTTAAAGAAGGGGGTGAATGTGGTGGTACACCACCAGCCTACTGCAGGGGGAAACCTCTGTACCTGCAGGAATGTAAGGGGACAGGACAGGAGAACACCTGGTCAGCTGTCAATCAGTCGGCCTGAACGGATCAAGCCCCACCCCGTCGGGTGTCAATCACCCTCCAGGCTATAAGCCTGCACAGGCCTCCCGAGGCCTCACTCAGAGATGCTGCAGCAACAGCCAGCCTGGCTCTGTGGAGGTTTTTGTGGATTAAAGCCGGTTGTGTGACTACTTAGACAACACATGGATGAAGGAAAAGGTTCTTTAAAGTTGTTGTAAACAGCGCCATGAGGCTGTAAGATTCCATTACAGATCTGCATACTGTGTGTCAGCCAAGTCTACATTTTCATTATTATCAATATTGTTAACATTTTTAAACTTGTTTTGTGTGTTCACATTTACATACACTAAACCTTGAAGTGTGAATAAGATAGCACTACTTCATTCTATAACAGGAGTCTTTAAATTTGCTCTATGAGTCTCTTTGGAGGATTCACATGTCTTGATGATCTCCTGATTGATTGTCCTTAAATCTGAGTTGTTGCCTCAGATGACGTCTTCAGAGATGTACATTCAGGTTGTTCAACAGTATCTGTCTTTCCATCTACTGGCTCCATTTGAAGTTCTCGATTATTTTTTCACAGAACAGCATCTTCAGCTGTCTGAATGATCTTGTTTGGACTTCACTGAGGGCAGTTCCCTTCTGAGTCCGTAAGTTTGTTTTGTCTTTTAGTCTTACTTGGTCACCAGTGTGGGGTTTTGATAGGCTTTTTGTCCCCCTGTCAAAGTAATACTTATGCTTTTATTTTTGTTCTTTGAACTTCCTCACTTTCTCCTCTCTTTTGTTTTTAGGAGGTTTTCCTGAATGGATAGGTTTGATCTTAGCCTATGTCCCATAAGGAGTTGTGCTGGTGGCATACCACACTCGGGTGGCATTGTGCGGTACACTAGCATGCTCTGGTAGAAGTCTGTTCCACTGTCTTTTGCCTTCTTCATCAGTCTTTCCACTGTCTGTACTGATTTTTACACTAGGCTATTGAACTGTAGAAAATGAAGACTTGATATGGTGTGCACAAAGTCCGACACTTTGGCAAACTGTCGGAACTTTAAATTGCAAAACTAGGGTCCATTGTCTATGAACACCTCGCTTGCCATGCCATGCCTGGAGAATATGGATTTCAAACCTGTTATTACAGCATCTGCAGTGGTGGTGTTCATTCTACCCACCTTTAGATACAGGGAGTAACAGTCTGTGACTACTAGATAGTCCTTTCCTTGACATTCGAATAGGTCAGCGCCTACCTTCTGGTAAGGTCTGTATAGTGATGGGTGTGGCTTTAGTGGTTCTGCAGGATTGCTTGCAACCACTGATAGTTCCACCCTGCAGTTTCAGTACTCCAAAATGTCAGGTGAGCAGTCCTGCTTCATAGTGGGCCATCCGTCCAAGATGTTAATTCTCAGTTGTCTTGGTGTTTCATCTTTGTTTGTCATTGACATTATGAACTCCATTTTTGCATCTGATATGGGCAGTGCACTTGTGATTATGTCCATGAAGGCTTTGATGTCTTCATCCATTTTGGTGTTTGTGGGGTCTCTTGTGTCAACAGCTCTAGACAAAGTGTCTACTATGTACATTTGCTTACCCGGTGTGTATGCTACATTCAGTGTATAATGCTGCAGCCTAATCATCATTCTTTGTATTCTCAGTGGACATTCATTCAATGGCTTTTGGAACAATGAAATCAAGGGCTTATGGTCAGTCTCTACACTGATTGCTTGTTCTGACACAAACTGATGAAATCTTTCACAGGCGTATGTGATGCTGAGCAGCTCCTTTTCAATTTGAGTGTATCATGTCTCCACATCTGCCATTGAGCGTGATGCCTATGCAATGGGTTGCCAGTCATCATACTTTTGCAGAAAAACTATACTGAAACTACTATGTGATGCATCTGATGATATTTTGATGGGTCTTGCTGGGTTGTTAAACCTCAGAAGTGGTTCCTCTGTGAGCAGTTTCTTTAGTTCCCTCCATGACTTTTCATGGTCATGATCCCACTCCCATTCAATGTTCTTTTCTGTTCGTCTTCTCAATTGAGCCATCTTTTCTAAGAGCTTGAATATGAATTTACCCATATAGTTGACCATTCCATTAAACATCTGTACGTCCTTTTTGCATTGTGGCTTTGGCATGTTCCCAATGGCGGCCACCTTTCTGGGATCTGGTCTGATGCCCTCACTGCCAATAATATCTCCTACAAATTTTAGTCTGTCACTCTGAGCTGGAATTTCTTTCTATTCAGCTTCAAGTTTGCTTTCCTTGTTGCTTCCAGCACTTTTCTTAGTCTCTCATCATGCTCCATTGTCATGGTTCCCCATACTATGATATCATCCACTGAGGTATCAGCTCCGTCCAGGTGCTCATAGATAATATGGATATTTTTGTGATACACTTCAGGAGCTGAGGCAATTCCAAATGGTAAACTTAGCAATTTGTATCTGCCAAATGGACTATTTGTTAGAGTTCTGTGTTGTATATTGACCTATGTGTTGTGTGGTTTTATGTTAAAAAGTGACAGTTTACCTTTAAGAGCCAAGGTGAAGGTGGACTGCTGTGAGAGTGGGAGACAGACTGAGCATTTGCAGAAAATGATCTAAAAATTTCTGGACTTGGACGATAAACCACCACTGGGGGTGCTGTGGAGTGGAAGGCGGCCCAAAAAATGAGTCATTGTCTGGAAGACAGTTTCGAATGTTGGGATTTTAAAAAGGGATGAACATTCCGAATGCAGCTAAAAGGATCCGGAACAAGCCAGTTGTTCCTCTCTCTGCAAGCAACACAAGAAGACAACTTCAAAGTTTGTACTCTCTCTCTCTCTCTCAAAGATATTTTGGCTTCAGTTTAACAAACAAACTGAATTTTGTTTATGATCTTTGCTTTGGTTGAGATCGAAGTTTTGTGAGTCTTGTGTGTTTTGTGTCTAAGTTTTTTGGTAGGCTGGTTGGAAATATAACTTAGACTTTAATTACATATGTTATATCTAGGCTGGGGAATTTATTAGTTTTACACTGTTATAGAATTTTGCATAGTAACCTGTGGACATTGTTATAAAAGGGGGGATTTTGAATTAAAGTTTGAAGGTGATTTTTTGTTAATAAAGTAATTGTTCATCTTTACCCCTGTGTGATATGCCTTCTTTGTGGTTGCTGGTTTGATCTTGTAACATAATTTGGGGGTATCGTCCAGGATCAAACCAATTTGGAACTTTAAGGGTGATTGGCTTCTGCTTAGTTATCAGTCGTCAACTTCCAGCTTGAAATTAAAAATAAACAGTGAGGGTATAAATCACCAGCAGAAAAGCCAGAAACTATGAATAACCAGTTTATAGCCAACCCTTCAGTGGTTAATTTAAAAATGGCCAAAAAGTTAGAACTGATGGTTATAGTTGGCAAGTTAAAATTTCTTACAGTAAAAACTGCAATGAAAAAGAAGGAAATTGCCCAAAAGATTGTTAAGCACTTTGTTGGAAAGGGGGAATTTGAAAAAGCTGCATTAGAACAGTTTCCAAAGGAGAAAACTTCAGAGGAATAAAGTTGGCTTTGCATAACTAGAGTTAGAGGAAAAAAGAGAGGCAGAAAGGAAAGCTGAATGGGAAGCAATAAGGCAAGCAGAAATGGAGGAAAGGGCAGATGCAAGGGAGGAGAGAGAAAGAAGAAACATGAGCTAGAACTAACTAAATTGAGGAAGACCCTAACCCAAGGAGAGGGAGAAGCCCAAATCCCATGTGCTGGTCAGGAGGAGAGGTTTCTGGTCAGTAGAGAAGTGAGATTAGTTCCTCCATTTGAGAAAGCTGAAATAGACCAGTGTTTCCAGCATTTTGAGAGAGTAGCTGTAAATTTAAAATGGCCACCAGACTAGTGGTCACTCCTGAAACAAAGTGTTCTTAAAGGGAAAGCCCAACAGGTGTATTCGTGTCTCTGTACAACAAGCAGCTGATTACAAATTTGTAAAGCAGGCTATACTCGATCTTATGAACTAGTCCCAGAGGCTTATAGACTAAAGTTCAGGAGTTTTTAAAAAAGCAGCAACCAATCTTACCTGGATTTTGCTTATAGGAAGGTTGTGTGTTTCGATCGGTGGTGTGCCACAATGAAAGTAGAAAATAACTTTGATTTATTGAGGGAAATCATTCTGATTCAGGAGATTAAAAATTGTGTTCCTGATGAGGTTCAAGTGTACTTGGCAGAGAAAAATATAAAAACTTGGCAAGAATTGGCTAAATTCACAGAGGAATATGCTTTAACCCACAAGTCTAAGTGGACACAAGGGAAAACATTTCAAAGGAATATTGCTGATAATCCAAGTAGAGTAGAAAGAAAATCTAGAAGTGAGGAGAAAGGAAGAGAGGAAGAGAAATGGGTGAAGGAAATTTTTTTGAGTGTTATTTGCCACTATTGTAAGAAGCTAGGGCTCATAATAGCAAATTGTACTGTACTGAAAAGGAAGAAAGAGAAAGGGTGGTACCAATTGCCTGTGTTCAGAGTGAGAAAGTTAGGGATATTTTTAAACCATTCATGACTGAAGGTTTCATTTCGGTTAAAGAAGGATCCAATCAAGTGCCAGTTAAAATTCTCTGGGATACTGGATACTTGTATTAAGCAACGTTTTGAATTTTGGTGAGGAGATTGATACTGGAGATGTGAATTTAATTAAAGGCATTGGTGGTGAAGCAGAGCCTATACCTTTGCATAGAATAGTGATGAAATCTGACTTAGTTGATGACCCTGTAACGATAGAGATAAGATCAAGTCTGCCGGTAGTTGGAGTTTATCTTTTGTTAGGAAATGATATAGCAGAAGGTAAAATCATACCTGTGGTTAAATTCACAAGTAAGCCATTGGTTTATGAGTCCGAAAAGGATTTGGAAATCTACCTTGCATGTGCCATTACTAGAGCCATGTCTAGAAAAAAGGTAGAGGTAGAGAAATTCTGTGATGATCCTGTAGTGGAGGCAAGCATTGAGGACAAACCTAAGGATCCAGCTTTGCAGTTGTCAAGAGAAGAATTAATAGCCAGACAAAAGCATGATTCTGATCTTGCTGGGATAAGAGATGAAATTCTGTCTAACCAGGAAATTGAAACTGTGCCAGTAAGTTACTTTGTTCAAGATGGAATATTGATGAGAAAGTGGAGACCACAGTGATACCTGCTAGTGAAAACTGGGTGGTAGTAAGGCAAGTTGTAATTCCCAAAACTTACAGGAATGAAATATTAAAGTTGGCTAATAGAAAACCTTTCGGAGGTCATCTTGGAGTGAAGATAGTAGAAAAGATAAGGAAACAGTTTTATTAGCTGAAAGTAAGAAAGGATGTTGTGAACTTTTGTGGAACCTGTCACGCTTGTCAACAGGTGGGAAAGCCTAATCAAGGACCACCAGTGGCACCTTTACAACCCATCCCTGCTTTCGGGGAGCCCTTCTCAAAAGTGAAAGTGCATTGTGTTGGCCCATTGCCAAAAACCAAAGCATGATATGAATATTTGTTAACACTCATGTGCACAGCTTCAAGGCTTCCAGAAGCTATTCCCCTGAGAAACATTAAAGCAAAGATTGTGAAGGCTATGCTAAAGATTTTTCACACTGTTTGGCCTAACAAGGGATATTCATTCGGACCAAGGGAGTAATTTTATGTCTGGAATATTTCAACAGGTGGTGTATGAATTGGGAGCCCATCAAATTTTGTCATCTGCCTATCATCCTGAAAGTCAAGGGGCCTTGGAAAGGTTCTGTTTAACTGTGAAAAATGTGATGAGGGCTTATTGTGTGGAAAATAATAAGGATTTGGATGAAGGAATCCATTTGTTATAGTTTGTTGTTAGAGAGGCAACTGAGGAGTCTCTTGGCTTTAGTCCATTTGAGTTGGTGTTTGGTCATGAAGTCAGGGGTCTATTACTATTGTTGAAGGAACAGTGGATACATAATGATATACAATCATATCTGTTGAATTATGTTTTCAAATTTAAAAACAGATTACATCAGGCTTGCGAGATGGCAAGGAAAATTTTAAAAACTGCTCAGGGAAATATGAAAATTCGGTATGATCAAAAAGAAAAAATTAGGGACATTAAACCTGGCGACAATGTATTGGTTTTGTTTCCAATGCAGTCAAACCCTTTGAGAGCTCAGTTTTCAGGACCATATAAGGTGAAATCAAAAATTAATCAGGTCACCTATGTCATTGAGATGCTTGATCATCGAAGAGAGACACAGGTCTGTCATGTGAACATGCTTAAACCTTACTTTGAGAAAATAACTGAGGAGACTAGGATTCCAACCAAGGTGCTAGTTATAGAGGAAAATAAGGAAGAGATAAGTTTCATGGAACATCATGGAGCACAGAAATTGATAAGCCAGTAAGCTGGAAATTTCTATAGTTTTGCAAAACTTAGACACCAAGTTAATGCATTTGACTAAATCAGAAAGGGAAGAAATGAAGACATTACATATGAAATTTAAGGATATATTCCCAAATGTTCTAAGAAGAACTACTGTGGCTTGTCATGATGTGGAGGTCAGTGATGCTGGGCCTATTAAGCAGCATCCTTACCGAGTTAATCTGGAAAAGAGCAGATTGTTGGATCAAGAGGTGGATTATATACTCAAAAATGACATCATCTGAAAATCAAGTTCAAATTGGAGTTCACCCTGTGTTCTGATGCCTAAGCCAGATGGCTCAATTAGATTTTGTACAGATTATCAAAAGGTAAACATGGTGACAAAGACTGATGCATTTCCTATTCCCAGAATAGATGATTGTATAGATAAGGTGGGGAAGGCTAAGTTTCTTACAAAGATTGATCTCTTAAAAGGATGCTGGTGTGTTCCTTTGACAGAGAAAGGCCGGGAGATTTCTGTATTTGTTACACCTTCTGGATTGCATGAGTATAATGTTATGCCTTTTGGGGTGAAAAATGCTCCTGGCACATTTCAGAGAATGATTAATGCAATAATTCAGGGTTTAGAACACACAGGAGCCTATATTGATGATTTAGTATTTAGTATGGATACATGGGAAGAACATACAACACATGCTTGAATTAGAGCAGTTATTTCAGAGACTGGTGGAAGCATACCTCACAGTGAATTTGCACAAGAGTGAGTTTGGACATGCCACTGTAATTTATCTGGGTTATTTGGTAGGACAGAGACAGGTGGCACCGGTTGGAGTGAAAGTATTGGCTATCACTGTGTTCCCTATCCCCGGTAATAGGAAGGCTCTTCAGAGATTTCTAGGTATGATTGACTACTATCATACATTTTGTAAAAAACTTTGCAGAAATTGCACTCCCATTAACAAAACTACTTGGGAAAAAAAGAAAAAATTATCTGGTCAGATGGATGCCAGTAAGCGTTTCTAACGTTAAAGGCCATTTTATGCCATCAGCCTGTACTTGTGTCCCCTAACATTGAAAAGCCATTCTTTTTAGCCATGGATGCCAGTGACAAAGCATTTGGTGCTGTACTGTTACAGAAGAAGGATGGTGATGGAGTAGAAAATCCTATTTCGTACTTCTCGAAAAAGTTTAACGACCATCAACGAAATTACTCGACCATTGAGAAGAAGTTATTAGCGCTTGTTTTAGCGTTGCAAGATTTTGATGTGTATATTTGTACTGTTAAAAACCATTAATAATATATACTGATCATAATCCATTAGTTTTTCTGTCTAAAATTAAAAATAAGAACAGACGGTTATTGAATTGGAACTTACTATTACAATTACAAGATTATGATTTAATTATTACACACATAAAGGGGACAGATAATGTAATAGCAGATTATTTGTCAAGATGTTAATCTGGGTAGATATGAATCTAATCACATACTTATTGTAAAAAATGGAGAGTATATTTTATTTATGTAATACTTCCATTAATTGTTTAAAATTTGTTCTTGTAGACCAATTTTTTTTAAGCAGGGGAAGTGTTGAGTTCTGTGTTGTGTATTGGTCTATGTGTTGGGTGGTTTTATGTTTAGAAAGTGACAGTTTGCCTTAGAGAGCCAAGGTGAAAGTGGACTGCTGAGAGAGCGGGAGACGGACTAAGCATGTGCAGAAAATTTAAAAAAGATTTCTGGACTTGGATGATAAACCACCACTGGGTGGTGCTGTGGAGTGGAAGAAGGTCCAGAGCATGAGTCATGGTCTGGAGGACAGTTTAAAATGTTGGGATTTCAAGTATGAACATTCCGAAGTCAGCCAAAAGGATCCGGACCAAGCCAATTGTTCCTCTATCTGCAAGCAACACAAGACAACTTTGAATTTTGTGCTCTCTCTCTCTAAGATCTTTTGGTTTCAGTTTACTAAACAAACTGAATTTCTGTTTATGATCTTTGCTTCTGTTGAGATCAAAGTTTTGTTAACCTTGTGTTTTTGTGTTTGTTTCGTGTCTAAGTTTTTCTGTGGGCTGGTTGGAAATATAACAGACTTTAATTACATATGTTATATTTAGGCTGGGGAATTTATTACTTTTACACTTTTATAGAAATTTGCATAGTAACCAGTGGGCATTGTTATTAAAGGGGGGGGAATTTTGAATTAAAGGTTGAAGGTGAATTTTTGTTAATAAAGTAATTGTTCATCTTTACCCCTGTGTGATATGCCTTCTTTGTGGTTGCTGGTTTGATCTTGTAACAATTGACACAGACGCCTTCATTAATGCCCTTCAGTGTTTTATTGCTATGCTTGGTCAGGTAAAAGACAATGGTACTAACTTTGTGGGGGGTTCAACATAAATTGTAGAAAGTGCTTATGGACTGGAATCAGGGTCAGAATCATGATGAACTACTCTGGAAAGGAATCAATTGGATCTTCCATCCCTCTGCTGGCTTGCACCAAGTTTGATTAGATCAGTGCAAAAGGTTCTCAATTCCATCCTAGATGGACAGAATCTTAATGAGGAGGATCTTGTCTTTTTTGTGAAGTTGATCTCAACAGTTGTCCAATCACTAAGATTTCTACAAGTCCAAATGATCTAGAAACTTTTACCCCAAATATCCTTTTGCTTCTTAGAACTAAGCCTTCATTACCACTGGAGCTGTTTCAGAAGCAAGACAAGGATGAACCGCAGGTGGAAACAGGTGCAATTTATATCAGATTTGTTCTGAAAAAGATGGAAGAAAGAATATCTTCCACTGTTCAGGGGTGACAGAAATGGTTTAAGATCAGGCACAATTTCATGCCTGATGATGTCGTAATCATGGTGGACAATTCAGCACATCAAAATTAATTTTGATGGGGAAGATTGTCGATACCATTCAGGAAAAAAAGGACTTTTTCATGAAGTTCAGATCAAGACTAAAACTGGCTTTTATGAACAGACCAATTACAAAATTCTGTCTTTTACAAGAGGCAGAAAGCTTTGACAACTGACTTTTAATTTGTTTTGAAATCACTCACTTAATTTTTTTCTTTATGATGGTAATTATTTTTAAAAAAGCATAATTAGGGTCGAGTATTGCAAGAGTTAAAATATATTTCATGCTCAAAAGCAATCTGCTTGAAGCTTTGTTTAACATTTTTATGCTGTCTTTGAGTCAGGGTCATAACGGCTTGTTTGAGTGATAAAGATTTTTAGTTTTGATTCTTTTGTTCTGCAAAATGATGAATCTGAAGTGTTGCAACAATTTCAATTGATTGTCTAACAACATTTTAACAGCTTGTAATAATGTATAGCAACTTATATTAATGTTCTTCGGCTTGGGTTCGCGGATGAAGATTTATGGAGGGGGTAAAAGTCCACGTCATCTGCAGGCTCGTTTGTGGCTGACAAGTCCGATGCGGGACAGGCAGACATGGTTGCAGTGGCTGCAGGGGAAAATTGGTTGGTTGGGGTTGGGTGTTGGGTTTTTCCTCCTTTGCCTTTTGTCAGTGAGGTGGGCTCTGCGGTCTTCTTCAAAGGAGGTTGCTGCCCGCCAAACTGTGAGGCGCCAAGATGCACGGTTTGAGGCGATATCAGCCCACTGGCGGTGGTCAATGTGGCAGGCACCAAGAGATTTCTTTAGGCAGTCCTTGTACCTTTTCTTTGGTGCACCTCTGTCACGGTGGCCAGTGGAGAGCTCGCCATATAACACGATCTTGGGAAGGCGATGGTCCTCCATTCTGGAGACGTGACCCACCCAGCGCAGCTGGATCTTCAGCAGCATGGACTCGATGCTGTCGACCTCTGCCATCTCGAGTACTTCGACGTTAGGGATGAAAGCGCTCCAATGGATGTTGAGGATGGAGCGGAGACAACGCTGGTGGAAGCGTTCTAGGAGCCGTAGGTGATGCCGGTAGAGGACCCATGATTCAGAGCCGAACAGGAGTGTGGGTATGACAACGGCTCTGTATACGCTTATCTTTGTGAGGTTTTTCAGTTGGTTGTTTTTCCAGACTCTTTTGTGTAGTCTTCCAAAGGCGCTATTTGCCTTGGCGAGTCTGTTGTCTATCTCATTGTCGATCCTTGCATCTGATGAAATGGTGCAGCCGAGATAGGTAAACTGGTTGACTGTTTTGAGTTTTGTGTGCCCGATGGAGATGTGGGGGGGCTGGTAGTCATGGTGGGAGCTGGCTGATGGAGGACCTCAGTTTTCTTCAGGCTGACTTCCAGGCCAAACATTTTGGCAGTTTCCGCAAAGCAGGACGTCAAGCGCTGAAGAGCTGGCTCTGAATGGGCAACTAAAGTGGCATCGTCTGCAAAGGGTAGTTCACAGACAAGTTTCTCTTGTGTCTTGGTGTGAGCTTGCAGGCTCCTCAGATTGAAGAGACTGCCATCCGTGCGGAACCGGATGTAAACAGCGTCTTCATTGTTGGGGTCTTTCATGGCTTGGTTCAGCATCATGCTGAAGAAGATTGAAAAGAGGGTTGGTGCGAGAACACAGCCTTGCTTCACACCATTGTTAATAATGTTAATAATGTTTAATAAACATTGAAGAGCTCAACTTAATTTTAGTATGAATTTATTTGAACAAGTCATAGACCACAACATTCTTTGATCCTCAAAGCTACTATAAAGGAAAGTAGTCACTACTTTCTTTGGGTTTCTTTCCTCTTGGGGAAAGAAGGTTGAGCCATAACTAATATAACTTTTTCAGTGTGATGCAGAATCAATGGTTCCATTTATTTGGAAGATCAAAAACTGGATTCAATCAATAAAATATCGTAAAACTAGGAGGGAATTCAGAGAAAATTCTTTATTCAAAAAATTATGTGGAACTTGCTACCAAGGAGCAAGGTTAATAGGAAGATCATAGATACATGCAAGTGGAAGTTGGGGAAGTACATTAGGGAATTGAAAATGCCTTTTGGGTGACAAAATAAACTGACAATAAAGAGACCATAATTTCAGTGGTCAACACAATATTACTTCATTGTTGTCATAATTCTGAGGCTTCATGTAAATATTTGCTTTTGCAGTCTGTCAGCCATAACAGTTTTATCAGTCAAGTGATTTCTTTCATGGATTACAAAGAATTTCAGAATTGTTCATGACAATAAATTCTGAAAATTTATCTTTCAGCATGCCAAGGACTTCAAGCTCTCTCATCCATTCTTAAACTCCTTTCTGGCTACCATAATCTTCTCATGAGCCCTTCCTGTTTCCTATATCTAATGTAGATTTCCTTCCTCTTGACTAGTTGTCTGACCTCTTGTCAGCCATGGTTCCCTTTTTCTACCATCTTTTCCTTGTCCCAGTAGGATAAGCCTATCTTGAACCTGGCACAGTTGATCCCTAAACTTCCTCCATATTACTTCTGTGCTTTCACCCTCAAACATCTGTTTCCAATTTATTCTCACTACTTCCTGCCTCATCCCTTCATAATTAGCCCTTTCCCAATTAAGCACTCTCCCAGTTTGACTGTTTTTATCCTTTTCCACAGCTATGTCAAAATTTAGCAAGTTGTGGTCACTCTCACCAAAATGCTCCCCCACCAAGTGGTCCCATCACCTGACCAGGTTCATACCGCAGGATGGCTTATCCACCTAATGTGTTAGGAATCCTTCTTTTACACATCTGACAAGTTCAGCCCCATCTATCCCTCTTGCAGTCAGTAGATGCCAGTGAATATTAGGGAAGTTGAAATCACCCACAACTACACCCTTGTATTTCCTACTCCTCGGGTCTTTGAGGGCTATTTGTGAGCCTATGGACTATTCGCAGCACAGTTATAGCTCCCTTCCTGTTTCTGACTTCCACCCACACCGACTCAGTGGACAGTCCCTCTGCAGCATCCTCCTTTACTATAGTCGTGTTAGTCTCTCTGACCAGTGTCTGTCCTTCCCCTTTTCTACCTCCCATCCTATTCTTTTTAAACATCTAAACCCTTGTACCTTCATCAGCCAATCTTGCCCTTCCTCCAGCATAGTTTAAGTAATAGCCCCAACATCATAATTCCACACACTGATCCATGTTCCAAGTTCATCCCCTTTAATCTTAACACATTTCAAATAGACACATTTCAAACCCTCTAACTGGCTGCCTTTATGTTCTGTCCTCTGTCTGTCCTTCCTCACCAACTCAGAGCACATGGTATCATGCTTTTGTTCTTCCAACTTGATCTCTGCCCTCACATTCTGATTTCCACCCCCCTGCCAAACTAGTTTAAGCCCTCTCCAACAGCTCTAGAAAACCTGCCCACCAGGATATTGGTCCCCCTCCAATTCAAGTCCAGCTGTCCTTTTTGTACAGGTCAGACCTTACCCAAAAGAGATCCCAATGATCCAGAAATCTGAACCCATGCCCTTTGACCAACTCTTCAGCCATGAATTCATCTGCCACAACATCCTGTTCTTACCCTCTCTGGAACATGGCACAGGCAGCAATCCTGAGATTACCACCCTGAAGGTCCTGCTTTTTAACTTTTCCTAACTCACTATATCTCTTCAGGACCTTATCTCTACTCCTATCTATGTAATTGATCCCCACATGGACCTCAGCATCTTGCTGCTCCTGCTTCCTCTATGCTATGAACTTGATCAGAGACATCCCTGACCCTGGCACCTGGGAAGCAAAATACCATCTGGGAGCCTTGATCTTGATCACAGAACTTCTTATCCACTTGTCTAACCAGCAAGTCCCTAATCACTATCACTCCCCTCTTCTCTTCTGAGCCAGGGGGCCAGCCACTATGCCAGAGACATTACCACCACAACTTGTCTCTGGTAGATCTTCCACCCCAACAATATCTAAAACAGATATGCCTGTTGATGGGAAGAAAAATAAAAACACATGGGTGCTCTGCTCTTTCTGCCTCTTCCTTCTCCTGGCAGTCACTTATCTCCTAACTTTTAAGAGTGACTGCCTCCTTGAAACTCCTGGCTGTCACTACCTCTGCCTCCCATAAGATCCAAATTTCATCAAGTTCAAGCTCCCTAACTCATTTTGTCAAGAGCTGCAGTTGGATGCAACTTTTGCAGGTATAGTCATCAGGAACAAATGTGCTGTCCCTGACTGCTCATATTCTACAACTGAAGCACAGACTGCCCTAACTACTGCCTCCATTCCCTACTCCTAAATTAATTAAATTTATTAAATTAACTTACCAGGATTACCTCCCTGGGTGCAAGATTTATCTCAGCCTCTGCTCTCTGAAGCCTCTTGAGCCGAAGCCTCTTGAGCCAAAGCCTCCAAACTCCACTCCTTCACTGAGCCACTCACACACTGGCTGCTCCCCTTTAGCTGCCCCTCCCTTTATTTATCCCTGCCAATGATCTCAATTACTTACTCCCACAATTCAACACACTGCTTAACCCTTCAGTTGCCCTGTTCACTTTATAAAAATTCTTTTTAAAACTTTATAAACATCACTCACCTAGGCTAATTTTCTCCACTCCCCTCTCTCCACAAGTCCCTTGCTCCTTTGAGTCCCTCCTCCTACTCCGTCGGTCCCGAGATCGTAACCTTGTGCAAAATTATTCTTGCATCCCTTTATTGGAACAAAGTTAAACCTTTGCTCCTGCAGTTGCATGTGCCGTGAGAAGGGGAAACAGTTTATGTAGATGGAATGAATGATCAGGGGGTCACGAAAGGGATGACATCTTCAAGACATTGAATGGGACTTCATTGAAGTTGATGGAAATTGCAAGGGAAGATCTGTTGAATGCAGAGGCTAGAAGGGTGGGAAGTAAAGAGCAAGAGAGCTCCAACCTTAGTCCTTGTTCAATTTTCTGTATCTATAGTAGTTTAGAATTTCACAACCATCAGGAATGGGGTCCTCAATAGGATCTCCTATCCTCTACCCTTCTCCCTGTGTGCATGTTTTAGACCCAGCTAATTTTGGGCAGAGGATTGATGAATCATGAAGCCCACTCTTCTGCATCTGCACCCTTCTCAAAAGCACTTCCAGAGCTTTGCTTGTTTAATATCACAGAAATAAGTGAGCAGGATTAAGCAATGTAAACACAGAGAATGCTACTAAGCCCACAATAGATTTTATTGTCCTGTAAATTCAGGACTTTACCTTTCATTCAGAAGTCCTAAACTCCCTCCCTCCCCTGTAACATAGTAAATGTTGGCAATTCCAGGCAATGTTGCAAGCAATTAATTGGAAGGACCAAGTCATTGAACACAGCCTTGCAGTTAGGAATTTATTTACAAAATATTCTGTATAAAACATTCATGTTCAACATTTACTAAAATTATTTTAAAAAAACTTCATGAAATGTGTGTGTTTATTTTTATGCTGTAAATTGGTAAGTGTTGGCCTTAAATTGAAGGCTAGGATGAGTGATCAAAGCAAAAGCTTAAGGAAGGGAAGTTCTTGAGTTTCCAGGGACAGGACAAATAGATTCTGTATTTTTAAAATCCTCACATTCATCTATGACTGACTGAATAGCATCATATTTAGCTGTATTGATGCTGCTGGGCATGTTATCAACACACCACATGACATGATACAATATTTTTTTTATAAAGTTACAACATTATAGATCCTGGTACTGTCAATCTGTCAATTATTTCTGTTGATAACATAGAACACTACAGCACAGTACAGGCCCTTGATGTTGTGCTGACCAAGATAATATATTCCTATCAAAAAAATACTAAACCTGTCCTATCTCGTAACTCTCTATTTATCATTGAATCTCTTAAATGCTTCTAATGTTTCACCCACAACCACCGTCCCTGCCAGGGCATTCCAGGCACCCACAACTCTCGGTGTAAAAAAACTTGCCCCTGATGTCTCCCCAAAAACATTCCTCCTTTCTCTTTGTACGGTTGTCCTCTGGTGTTTGCTATTTCTACCCTGGGAAAAAGGTGCTGGCTGTTCACCTTACCTAAGTCTCTCATAACCTTGTAGACCTCTATTAAGTCTCCTTTCATCCTTCTTCACTGCAAAGAGAAAAGTCCCAGCTCTGATAACCTTGCCTTATAAACTTATTTTCCAATCCAGGCAACATCTTAGTAAATCTTCTCGGCACCCTCTCCATAACATCCACATCCTTCTGATAAGAGGTGACCAGAACTGAACATAATACTCTGATACTCTCAGAGATTTGTAGTTTTGCAACATGACCTCTCGACTCTTGAACTTAATCCCCCCATTAATGAAGCCCAACATCCCATTGGCCTTTTTAACAATCGTATCAACCTGTGCAGCAACCAAGAGAGATGTATGGATTTGGACCTCAAGGTCCTTTTGTTCCTCCACACTGTTAAGTTCCCAACCATTGACCTTGTATTCAGCCTTCAGGTTTGACCTTCCAAAATATATCACATCACACTTACCTGGATTGGATTCCATCTGCCACTTATCTGCTCAACTCTGCATTCTGTCTCACTGACAAAAGACAAAGGAGGAAAAACCCAACACCCAACCCCAACCAACAAATTTTTCCCTGCAACTGCTGCAACCGTGTCTGCCTGTCCCGCATCGGACTTGTCAGCCACAAACGAGCCTGCAGCAGACGTGGACATACCCCTGCATAAATCTTCGTCCGCGAAGCCAAGCCAAAGAAAGAAACCTACGACCAGATAACAATGTGAAGGATTTCTAAATCCAGATGTAGTAATGTATCTTGGATTAAATACCCTTATGAATTAAACTCAGCCTGTTCACTTGTTTGGAAAATGACTTCCTGTAGCATCACTTCTGGCTTTTGTGGTGACACAGGGAATGTTGATAAAATTTCAATGGTTCTGTAATGGTAATGAGATACATAATGCAATATAAAAGACAGGCATTCAGATAATCCAAACACCATTGAAAAGGTGGAGAGAGACTCATTTGTTTGCATTTTATTTAACTTTGGCTTAAGCATGTTAGGTTTTGCTGAGCTTTCAAATGTTTTCCTCTGAAGAGGCATTTTGACAGTGTTCCCCTCACGCTGAGGCTGGCTCCCTTTGTTTTCACTAAATTCATGGATGAGCTGTCAGTGCACCATATATTTTCTGCTGCTTAAAGACGATTATTCTTTCCATCAACAACTCCAACCCAACTCCCACCCGCAGAAAATAGCATAGGCAGCAAACTAAACAGAGGGCAGAGTGCTGCCAAAGCATCCTCCTCACACCGGTGCCTACTACCACTTATTGCACCTGCTGCCTCGGGAACTGTGAATCACCGAGTGAAAACTCAGCTGTCTACATCATCCAACTGAACTGCAATTACCTGAGATGTTGCATAGAAAAGCTGAATCCTGCCACAGAGCACGTCGCCTAATTATATCCTCTGTGGATTTTAAAAGCAGACCCTAAGCAACACTTCTGTTCCTTATAGAACTCCAGTGTGGTAATTTATTACAAGACATATGGGTAGGATTCCAGAACAAATTACTTTATTTTGAATTATACCTTCCACCAGTATTACAAATCACTCAAACTGCTATACTCACACATTCCCAAATTAACTAAGTGTTGCTCTGTTCCAGTAGATCATCAGATAGTCAGTCTGGGTCATACCTAATGTATAAAATTTGATTGACAGATCAACCCCTCCACCAACTCAGTTCTGATGCTCATAGGAGACACACAAAAGGCTGCAGATGCTGGAATCTGGTGCAATAAATCTGCTGGAGGGTCTCTGGTTTGAGCACCATCAATGGGAGAAAATGATTGGTCATTATTTCAGGACCGAGCCCTTCCTCATGTTGTTCACACTCCCGCTCTTCTCAAGTGAAGGAGGATGATCAATTAAAAATAGCCTTTCCTGATTGGCAGTTCACCATGGAGGAGGGTATGATCTAATGCAGCAACTCCATAATCCATCAATTTATTTTCATGAAACAATATTTATTTATTTATGTATATGAATACTTGTTCTGTGTACTTTCATTTTCAAACTTATTTTTAATGATTACACAGAACACAAAACACCAAAGAAATCCAACTTTCCTACCCTTCCTAAATAAACTCAATTAAGGGAAAAAAAGAAAAAAGAAAAACAACAGGCAGTGAATACAGTGAAACACAGAGAGACATTGATGTATTCCTTCAATTTTATTTCATCATGTAAGCCTGGATTCTTAGACTTCAGTGAGAATTTATGGCTTTAGAGAAGTTATGTTTTGGGGAGATAAATTGAGAAAGGTTGGTTGGAGTAAGTTACATACAAACACTTTCAAACAGATCTTATTTGAAATACTAGAGCTTTGCTAATGCTAGACATATTGGCTTCACAGCTTTTGCAAGAGCTTTGAAGAGTACGCAAGAGACTTCACTAATGAATTGTTGTTTACAAAAGGCAACAGACGTAAGATCACGTTGGAGCCGCAGATTGTCTGGAAGAGAACTTGTTGTTCTACAAGGGTCATGTGGTTTTGCAAGCAGAGAGAGAGAGAGAGTCAAACAGGCTTTTCTTTAAGAGAGAGAGAGAGAAAGTGACAGACAGACAGACAGAGATCACTCTACAGTCCTTTGGGCTTGTAACACTGTAAAGATTAGAGTGCTGCAGTTTATTATGATTTTACTCTCAGTATTGTATGTTGCATGACATGTCCATGCATTATATTCTGTACTGTCACCAAATTACTGCTTCCCCTATTTCCAGTGGTTGTGAATGCTGAAACATGATCAATCCCCAATGTGACTTCCTCCACTACTGACAGTTGTGAGAAAGGTGAAGGAAATCTCCTTAACATTTTATGATCTGCATTTTTTTTTTAAAATTGTTATATGTTTAACATTTCAATTAGATTACATCTTTTTTTCTAAATTATAAGTAATATTGGATTAGTCTACTCAATCTCACCTCATAGAAAAAGCCCTTCATCGCAGGAATCTGGCAAGGGAAATCTTTCCAGGTTAAAAATATCCAAACTGTAAAAAACAAATGCAATGTGTAAAACCCTATATAATTACAACCAAATGCCTTTACTCTAACCCCTTTCATTACACACAATCCTGACCAGTAATATGCAGAACATTGGGTATAATTCTCCTACTCACCTGCATTGGATTTTATGCAAGGAAGGTAAGAACCTAATTTAATGTTTCATTTAAACAACAGCTCCCTCTGACAGTACAGTACTCCATTAGAAATAGAATAGGTGCATCAATCTAGAGTTGGTCTTGGATCTACAACTTCCCAACTCTAGAGGTTGAAAATCAAACCCACTGAGTCATGATGAACCATAGCCAAGATCACTGGAGTCTCCCTTTCCTCTATTGACAATATTTACCAGGAGCATTGTTTAAGTAGGGCTAATAGAGGACCCTTTACATAAGGTCACGTATTTTTGACCTACTACCATCAGGAATGGGGAAAAGGAGCATCGAAATCATTACTGCCAAGCTTGGAATTAGCTTCTTCCACAGGCTGTGAGACTGATAAACAATATCCTGTATGCATATGTATATGCACACACACACACACACACACACACACACACATACACACACACACACACACACTCACACACACACACACACACACACACACACACACACACACTCACACACACACACACACAATATATATATATATATATTTATATCTATATATTTATGTTATCTTTTTATTTGGTTATGGGGTTATTATGTCCTGTATATTGTCTTTCCATATGTTTGCATCATGGTCCAGAGAAACGCTGTTTTATCTGGTTGTATATGTACAGTCAGATTATAATAAACTTGAAATTGAAATGTGTGCCATAAATCACCTTAAGCATTCATTCCCTCTATCACTGTCATACGTTCCTGTAGCATATACCATCTATAAAATGTATTGCAGTTACTCCTAGAGCACCTCCCAAGCCAATGGCCTTTACCATGATGGAGGAAAACAGCAGCAGGTGAATGGGAGTGTCTACAAGTTATTTGGATGTATAGCCATTTTTTGTGATGATAAATGAGGTTAACATTCTGAAATTTTCTCACCATCAACTGGGGTAATTTGAGGTCACAGACTACTAGCTGCTTAAGGGGTATTAGAGACAAGTAATAAACACTGGACTTGCCAGCAGTCCCCATATTCCCCCCAAAAATGAATGAAACTCTGTCACTTTAAGCTGGTGTAGTCTTTATATCAGCACAGGTTTCACTGCTGCCCTCTTCATCCACAGAGAACAGACCTTACAGGGATTGCTAATAGCTCTCTGAGCCCAGCCTTGACTGTCGCAATGACCCAAGTGACAACAAATGTGACAGGTACAGTGCTGGGTCATGCCACTTGGCAGGAGTCACAGAACAATGCATTTCTGGACGAACATCAGCATGAAGTAAAATCTAGGACACAGAATTTCACAGAATTGTTCTCTTCTTGCTGAAACTATCTTAACTGCCTCATTAGTCTGTGGGAATTGTCTATTGGGAACAAAGATAATAGTGCGAAAGTGTTGTTTGTCATATTTATACACCAAATCCCAAATGGCTAAAATGCTTCAGCTCGAAAAATTTACAGTGGTAATTACGAAAGAGACATTAAGGTTACCAAAAGCAAATATGGGTGTAGAATGGAATAGAAAATTGGCTTCGTGGTAGGAGGCAGAGAGGGTGAAGGTAGAAGGTTGCTTTTTGAACTAGAAGCCAGTGACTAGCTGAGTGCTATACACAGAAGTGCTGGAGAAACTTAGCAGGTCACACAGCATCTATTGAAAGTTAAGGGTAACCAACGTGGGGGAAGAGTATGCAAGAGGCTCAACAACAAGACAGCAATGATTTGCACCAGTTGTTCAGCATTGTCAACACTATCTATGGCCCAGACCCCAAAGCCCCACCCTAATGAGAGCCAGGAATGCAAGTGAGCTGATCAATGACAGTGATGTAGGCAATGGCTGTTGGTAGCACCATTTCAAAGACCTCCACATCCATATTCTGCATCATCTATGACATGATCCCTTTCAACCCTATCCCACAGCAGTTTACCCAGTCCGCCCTGATCAACAAGATGTCAAAAAGGCCATTTCTTAAGTGAAATAAAAGGGCTGAAGTCTTAAAACTCTCATCAATCTTCAATCTAATTATCCACATTTGGGAAGGAAGGGATCCACCAGAGGAACCAGAAGTGGTGTAACTGTGACAATCTTCGAGAAAGAAAATAAGTTCATCTTGTTAACAAGGTTTTCCACAAAGCCTCGCTGATGGTGAGGTACTTTCACAATAGCTCTGAAGAACAAGACACTGTAGGTGAGGAGGATAACTACTTTTGAGAGAAGTTTTTGCATCATTTTTTAACACAACTGATGGAATCTCGAACCAATAATCTTTTTTGCAGCATGTATTATTTTATTGATTTTCATTATTTTCTTGTAATATTATGATCCAAGCAGCTGTTGGACTCATTGGCTTTATTTGCAGCTCATTCAGGTGGTTAATTGGAACTTTCTTGGTGCCCTGCTGATTAAGTAACTAACAATGGGTTAAAGATCAGGAATGGATTTTTTTGCACAGGTAATACCTGCTTTCAGTAAGTACAATGGCAGCCCAAAGGCCACAAGTTTGACTTATTTGCACTTTGGATTTTGACAGCTGAGGTAAATATTTGAGGATATAATTTACAGCCAGGCACGATGTAGCTTTTTATACAAGTTTTTTAATCAACTCAAGCAAAATGTTGATTGTGTATAACATTTGCCTCAAAAATTGTATTGAAAAGAGAGATTGAAGGTTAATGTAATCATTATCTTTGCTAGCTGTGACTATATATAAATAGCTCTTTTGGTTTCAGCCTGTCTTTGATTTCAGCTCACAGGATAATTACTGACATTTTATTCAGAATTCATTAATAAATTGTTGGAGCTGAAAAATAAAAATCAAATGAACTAAGATGCATAACTAAAAATGAAAATTAAATCAATCAAAAGAGCAGATTAGTTAACCAAGTACATAGTATAAAAGATTCTATTTGGCCATATGCAACACCTTAGATGTTAACAGCCCTTGCTTGAGTGCTGCATTTTTATTGGCATTGCTTTCCCACAGCATGATATCTGCTTGTACCATAATGGGGCCTTGGGCTAGGGTCATACAAGACTTTCCTGCAGGCATCCTATTTTTATAACTTGTCTGTGGTAATCTATTGCATATTCATCAAGATAGTGATTCTGAATAATGGGACATCATGTTTGTGAATGTTATTCATGCTAAAGGTTATTCCAATTCATAAGTTAGTTGCTTTTTGGTTTTACCTTTGTTTATTCTTTTTTTTCACTGCCTTTCTGCATTTGAACACAGTTGCAATTATATTTCTCTTCTGCAATTAATGAAATACTTTTGTTGTGTAATCCCTGTTTTAATTACAAAGACTAACATAAACACAGTGAGTTCCCAAAACAGCACTATTTTACTTACTATTTAATCGATTTTAATAATGTGGATTGAGTGCTGATTATCAGCCAAGGAAATGGATCATCTCTTCTGCCTTCAAATATCATTAACTATTTTTCATTTCATTTCCTTTTCCTCTGCACTGTTAATGTGTATTACAGCTATTCAACCCACTTCACCATAGAGTTTATCAGTTTTCTATACATAAGCACCATAGCTTAGGGGCAAGAAAGGAAGAGGTTGGAAGAAGGATAGAGAAGAGAGAGGACAGAGAGCAGCAAAAAGAATGGAATGAGAAAAAAGACAAAGGATGGAGCTGGAGAGAGTTTCCTTCAGTATTATGTGGGCATTCAACTTTGTTCAGTATTAAATTGGAAGCCAGTGGGAAGCCACTCAATGGCTAGGATCAAGCTGTCGCAGAGGTAAAATTTGCCATTTCAGTCTGAGTATGTAATGCTGAGATTGTTTTGAGACACATTCTTGACATGGCCACATTTTGCTGCTTTGTTGATGACCTGCAATTTGTCACGTGATGCACTCAAATGATTCAGCTCAAATGGTCCCCTTCTGCCATGAAGTAATCTCTCCAGCCTGTAATAGGGTACATAACTTGTAGATGTTATTGACAATGAGCAAGCAATACTCATGCCACTTATAACACCTTGGGTAAGAACTACCTCAAACATAAAGTAACAGACCCATGTGCTTTATGATGCACAGCTCAATTCCTGACAGCTTTAAGCATGCTTGTTATAAATCAAGAGCCTGATCCACTCTCCTGCTAGAATCAAAATGGCAATATTATTTAAGATGCTCAACATTATCAAGAGTATTGATTACTATACCTCTTACTGTCTTCATTAATCAACCTCTCCATCACCCCAGTGTACAGTGCCTTTAATTGATAAATTCTATAGACCACCCTGGTATACCTCACCAAAATTACCTCAAAATGAGGTGGGGACAGCATCTTCGCTAAAAACACCTTCAAGTCACGCACTATTCTAATTTATCCTGTTTATCTTTTTTTTTCTGGGGCAGAATTTTGTAATTCCATTACCAGCCTCATAAGTCCTACCATTCCAAAATCTGCAGTGGAGAATTCACATTACCAGTTTCTCACAGTGACTAGAATTCTACAACAAATATGTCTGTGACACTCAGCAGCAATCTTTTCAAGTTCTGTGTTTAGAATTCTCAAGCTTTTTCCTCATAATTTCATCATGGCTTTGCAAATTTACTTGGAAGCATTCCAATGCAGTCATGGTAACAGAAGGCACAAGACAACATCAAATTTTATGTCTTCATTTTATCTGATTTCCTCATCTAACATAAAACATGGTCAAATTTCCATGCACTTTAATTAAAAGTCTAATTCAATTACTTCATTTGTTTCTCTTTTCTTTCCTTTTGCACCCATTAACTTGTCAAATAAAACACAGTAAGACAAATACAGTACGTTTCTAATTATCCAAAATACTTGGGACCGGACCTACCTCAGTTAAGTAGATTTTTCAGCTATTCAGGAATTTTATCTAAAGCAGCCCTGTAGCATTTGGGAGATAAATTGGTAAAATTAGAGTAGGTTACATACACATACACTTTAAAACAGATCTTATTTGAAATATTGAAGAATTCATATTCAGTGAATTTACAGAAACTATGGAGAATGCTGTGCACATTTCACAAGTAGGTGCTAATTGAAATGGCATAATTAAAGCCACAAGCAGGAGACGCTCTGGCTGTTAAAAGATCTTTGCAAGGGTTTTGACAAAGTGCACAGAAAAGACACTCCTGCATTTTTGTTTACCTAAAGACAACAGCTTGACCACGAAAACTAACTCCTGTTGTTTGCTGGAGAAGGTCAAGGGCTTTGCAAGGGAGAGAGTCATATGGGCTTTCTAGCAGTTGGAGAGAGAGAGACAGATAGACAGACAGACAGCTGAAACAAGCAGGAGAAGCTGGTTGGAACTGAAACAGAAAACTCCAGATTGGAAAATGGCTGGAAGTGCGATCTGTCTGATATCTCTTGGAATAACAGGAACAGAAAGGAACTCTGTGGTAGCTTGAAAGAAAAGGGTTATCATCTGGAGAACCCTGATGGGAAAAGTTTCATCAGAAAGACATTGAGGTGACTAATGGTGGTACCTCAGTTGTGGAAATCCTAGAACAACAAATCTCTCTCTGCAAACCATAAAAGAACCTTCCTGAGCGATAAACATTTACCTTTCGAGCACTAAAGCCTGATACTTTATACATGTTAAATTCTGTGCACAGTATAAGAATTGCCTGCAACCAGAGAACTTGGAAGAATGAGAAATGAGATTGAACTGCGAACCAAAGAACTTTTCTTACATTTACACACACATCACAACATCACATACACTTGTGCTTAGAATTAGAAGGGGGTTAAGTTGGGTTTAGTTAAGTTAATAGAAATAAGTTAAAGTTTGATTCTGTTTTCATGTTTAAAGATAATTAAAAGCAATATTTGCTTAAGCAACTACTTGTCTTGGTGAATGCCTATTGCTGCTGGGTTTTGGAGTCCTTTGGGCTTGTAACACAGGAGAATACTTGTATTGGCTGTCATTGATCTCTGACACCTCCCCACACAGTCACCAATCCAAGACACCTCCCTGTCATCGCCAATCTTGCCCAGGAGCCCAAGGACCCAGCTCCTGGGTCTCATCTCACCCGCAAGTGGTAGAAGATTGCACAGGGGTTGTCTTCAGGCAGAATGTCAGCAGCCCTGCTGAAAATGTATTTGACAGAGAGCACAGCTTGGGCAAGCCAGGAGAGAGTGCTGCTTGTACAAGTGAACAGAAAGAGAGTGTTGCTTGGGTGGGTGAGCATTGAAAGTGTGGCAGCATGGCTTAGGCGGGTGAGCAGAGAGAGAGCACAGCTCAGGCGGGCGAGCAGGGAGAGAGCGTGGTGTTCATTTCCAATTCTGAGAATGTCACAATGCAACTTATCACAGAGTTGCAGTAACTCATGGCAAAAAAAAAGACAATTTATAAATAAATAATCCATGCTATCCTTTCCTTCAATGCGCAACCTGCGGACAAATGTCTCCTTTATAAAACTGATTCCCTGTAGCCCACTTGAGGATGGTGGGTAAATTATTTTTCAGCTTTTTTTCAAATTGTGACATCATGTCTCACTTTTAAAAAATCTTCGGATATTCAGTATTTTGATTGATCAGTTTTCGGTTAATCAGAAATGCACTCTATCAGCAAAAATACCCCATCTGGTCAAAAATATTTTTGTTCAATTCTTTAAGTTATCAACAACTATTCAAAATGGAAATAGGATCCCATCTGCTTTGAAGTCACACTCACATTTATAACTGAGTACTGATATGAAGAAAGCAGTCATGCATGAAAGTCTTCAGAAACTGTGATTGTATTAAAAACACAGAAAAACAGGAGGAACTCAGCAGTGTCAATAGGAGGTAGAGATGTAAAACCAATGTTTCAGTCCTGAGCCCTTCCTCAAGGTGCGAGCAAAAAGCAGGCAAGGAGCCTACATTAAAAAGTTGGTGAAAAGGGAAGAATGGGAGGGGACAACACCTCATATTCTATCCGAATACCCTCCAACCAGATGGCTTTAACTTCAACCTCCTATTTCCGTTAGCCCATCCCCATTTTTTCATTGTCCTCTTTCCTCTAGCGCTGTCTGTCCCTCTCTTTCTCTGCCCTTTTCACTCTGTCTTCTTTCACATAGCCCTTGACAAATTGGCAACTCTCTGTCTTCCTCACAGTGGACAAAGTTAAAGAATTTCATGTTATATTCTAAATGTAGTATTAAGTGACAATAATGGAACCTTTACTTTTTCTATTGTGTTGTGTTCTCCTTGTCATGGGAGATACAAAAAATCAGTGGCTTCAAAGAAAAAGAGCCACTTCACTGTCTCTTTGTCAAAAGAGGACAGTTCTCTTGTATCCCTTTCTAAATGGTCACTTCATGTAACCCTTTCCAGGGTTTGTGAACTCATTGTGTCAAATACCAGTTTTGTAACCTCCATGCAAGAGAGGGGGATTTGTGGAAAATCAATTGTATGAATAAACATTTCTCTGAAAGCAAATCTACAAGAATGTGTAAGTTTGAGAACTTTTGAACAGCAGTTTATAGACTCTGATTTTCAACACAAAAGATTTCTAAGACTGAATCTTAAAATTATCTCTTCAGAATTGTGCCTGAACTGTAATGGTTTGGGATTTGCCACACACACACACACACACACGCACACACACACACACACACACACACACACACACACACACACACACACACACACACACACACACACACACACACACACACACACACACACACACACACGCACGCACGCACACTTGCACACTTGTACATAGTGGGTTTAAGTTTAGTGCTAAGTAAGATTTTATATCATTAATAGTTATTAATAAAAATTATTGGTTTGAAGATACTATTGTCTTGATGAATTTCTATTGCTGCTGGTATATGTCATAACAGCCACTAAAATCACACAGCTGTTTTATCCCTTTTAATATTGTTAAATGTGTATTCTCTTCCAGTTCAGCTAAACTACATTTACACTCATGTCCAGCTGTTGTAACTTTCTTAAAGTCAGCTTTTGCTGGAATTGTTTGAGAGAATGAGTTTGGCTGCACTTTCTGGGCACCAGATGCATGGTGCTTATCTTCTGTCCACAATTTAAGTGCATCCCATTCCAGAGGTTGCACTTACAGTGACTTATATTCTCTGGTACTCAAATATTTCCAAAACCAAAATTCTATCAGCTGAATGAATCAATGTGTTGATAATTGTTTGAAGCATTAACAGATTATTATTTTTATGATTAAAAATTATTAATGACAGTTTTCCATTGCTACTAATAAAACCATGTGTATAGAAATGATATGTTAGCTTATATTGAAATAAGTAGTGCAGTGAATTATGTTCAATGTAAATATGCATTTTTCTTTAATTGGAGAATATTTTTCTTTTCATGATTTAGGTTTAAAGTTACTACTGTAATGATTAAACAAATGTAGTTTTCAGATTGCGCTGCAGCAACTACATCACTGGTGTGGGCCCACAAATGGTGGGGAAGAGAGATGTGGTCCTTCAAAGTTCCTCAGTGGGGCTATCCCACTTGATGGCCCATGCAGCTTTAAGCTAGCTGTAGAATGGAGCTTCCTGCTGTTTTTGTTGTGCTCAAGATGGCAGTCCCCACAATCGACAGGGTCTGGAGGAGTAGGCTCTCAGAGTGGTAGAACATATCCTCCTATCCCACCAAAAAGGATAATCCTTGGAGAGGACCCTAATGGGTAGGAAGCCACCACAACTAGCATAGGGAAAGGGGGTTGAAGGACTGACACCAAGCTGCAGACATTTGGAGACTGGCTTGTGGGAACCAGGCATTGGAGACAGGGATTTGAGGGGGTTTTGATGGCAAGCAGAGTTCCCAATGGGGCTTTGGCATTGACAGCTTCTTAATTGCTTCAGGCATCCAGAAACAAGAGCTAATGTGGGTGACCTGGATGTCCGAGATAAGATGCATTGATGGACCAGAGGAGCCCGAATGGCTATGGAGGATACAGATAAACAGGAGGTGGCAAATTCAGAGGAGGTGGCAGGATCAACGGACATATGTTTCTGATGGGACACCCTCTTGCTTCTCTTTCTAGTCTTGATAGTTCCACCAGACTAGTAAGTGTATAAGGAAGGAAGGGAAAGAAGCAGTAGTGGCATGGAACATATAGAGATTAAAAAGGAGGTTCTTGCTGCCTTATAGCGAATAAAGGTAGATAAATCCCCTTGGGACTGACTGAGTCTAGTGTAGAAATTGCTGGGCCTTGGCAGAAATATTTGTCATGTTGTTCCATTCATTTTAAAAAGGATCCAAATGTAAACTAGGAAATTACAGGCTGATGAGCCTGATGCCAGAAGTAGGTAAATTATTGAGGGTGTTCTGAGAGATCATGTATATGTGTATTTGGGAGCCAAGGGTTGATTAAGGGATAGTTAGCATGGCTTTGTATGTGATAGGTTGTGTTTAAACAATCTTGTAGAATTTTTTTGAGGAGGTTACCAAGAAAATAGAGAAAGGAAAAGCTGTGGATGTTGTCAACATAGACTTTAACGAAGTCCCACATGGGAGGTTAATTCAGAAGGTTCAGACACTAGGTGTCCATGAAGAGATTGTAAACTGGATTCAAATTTGCTGAATGGGAGAAGACAGACCGTGATAGTGGATGATTGTTTCTCAGACTAGAGGCCTGTGATTAGTGGTGTGCCTCAAGGATCAGTGCTGGGATCATTGTTGGTTGGCATCTATAAGAATGATCTGGATGATAATGTGGTCATTTGGATCAGCAAGTTTTCTGAGGACACTACGATTGGAGGTGTCGTGGACAGCGAGGAAGGCTTTCAAAGCTTGCAGAGGGATCTGGACCAGCTGGAAAAATGGGTCAGAAAATGGCAAATGGAATTTAATGCAGACAAGTGTGAGGTGTGTTGCATTTTGGAAGGGCAAACCAAGGTAGAACATAAACAGTAAATGGTAGGGCACTGAGGAGTGCAGAGAACAAAGGGATCTGGGAATACAGATACATAATTTCCTGAAAGGGTTATAAAGAAAGCTTTTGGCATTGTGGCTTTATTAAATCAAAGTATTGAGTACAGGACTTGGGATGTTATGGTGAGGTTGTATAAGATATTGGTGAGGCCAAATTTGGAGTACTGTGTGCAGTTCTGGTTGCTAACTACAGGAAGGATACCAGTAAGATTGAAAGATTTACTAGGATGTTGCAAGGTGTTCAGGAGTTGAGTTACAGGGAAAGATTAAACAGGCTGGGACTTCATTCCTTGGAGTGTAGAAGCATGAGGGGAGATATAATAGAGGTTTGTAAAATTAAGAGGGATAAAGACTGAGTAAATGCGAGTAGACTCTTTCCACTTAGATTAGGAGAGCAAAATACAAGAAGACATTGCTTTAGGGTGAAAGATTTAGGGGAACATTAGGGGGAACTTCTTCACTCAGAGAGTGGTGGGAGTGAGGAACGAGTTGCCATTTGACATGGAAAATGTGGGCTCGCTCTTAAGAATAAATTCGATAGCTAGATGGATGGGAGAGCTCTGGAGGTTTATGGAATGGGTGCTGGTCAATGGGACTAGCTGAATAATATTTCACCATAGACTAGAGGGGCCAAATGGCCTGTTTTTCTATGATTCTATGGCTCTATGAACACATTAGCACATGCCAATTGATGGTCATCTACAATGCCCAGGCAGACCTTTCGTTAATGACACATGGGAACAGATGGCACACGTTCCCTGCAAGAGGAAATTTGACTAATGAGGTACTATAAATACCACAACTTTGTTTGCTTCTTGTATTTAAAAATATCACTTTGAAAATAAGCTAACGAAGACATCTCTCCATGCTTTGACTCTTCTCTTTGACCATGGTTATCAAATACGAGACTCCTCAATCTTATCATCACCATATAATTGCATTAACAAAGCTATTAAAAATAAATTATGGGAGAGTATGTCAAGAACAAGCTTGAAATTCAAGAGGGAAGGAGGAAATCTACTAATCTTCCATCATATCCTTGGCAGGAAATCAAAGAAAATTTTGGAATAGAGCTGAAAATAGCTTGTACCCTCATTTGCCTTTGCAAGGGCCCTGTTGAAACTATAGTGGGAATTGAAGAGACTCTTCCTCACTCCATACGATTTGCAGAGGGGAGGAAACATTGTTAATTTGCAGCACCTCAATTGACCTTTAGAAACAATATGCTATTGACTACTTCACTGTGACCTTCCACCAGATTGGTGGCACAGATGGCATAGTGGTTAGTGAAATGCCTTTGCAGCACCAGTGATTAGGATCTGGGTTCGAATCCTGCACTGTTTGTAAGGAGTTTGTAAGTTATTCTCATGTCTGTGTGGGTTTTCCCCAGGGCTTCTGGTTTCCTCCCACCATTCAAAACGTACCAGGGGTCTAGGTCAATCAGGTGTAATTTTGGCGGCACGGATTCATGGACTGAAATGGCCTGTTAGGCTTTTTTTTAGGTTAAAAATTACGTTTTTTTTAAGTTAAAAATTAAGCTTTCTTATACTTTGCAAACTGAGTATATCTCTTCCAGAGGTGAATAATCTGTAATTCCCATGGTCAATATTTTCTGCAGTTTGAATTTCCAGCATTTATGAGCTTTTTCCTTTCATTCTCTGAAGATCTGAATTTAAATGGTCAGATATTTCACTGAAAAATCACTTTGAGTGCTTCACTTGAAGTGAAGAAATCCACTGACTACTTTTTGCACAGCCAGATCCCACATGTGGAAATGAGACAAAGGCTTTGGTCGCTGGGATACAGGCAGGTTTCATTGTTTTTCTGTTCCTAGTGTCATGAGATCTTCAAATTCCATTGTACAAGTGGAACTTATGGAAGGGCTAAGTTAATATCCAACCCCAAGGACACTGCCTCAGCATCAAAGCTGAAATTTTGTAGGAGGGTTTGGAAGTTGCAAAACTTTGATTCAGTATTTGATTCAGCTGGTATTTAACATAGCTATCATTTCCTAAAGTCTTCCAGAGAAACTCTCCAGAGTTCCTGGATTTGAACCTTGAGAATAGATTCTAAGGGTATTGTATGACAAGAGGAAACATACCTGTGCTCACTATGGGTGTGTGGCCAAGTATGTGAGTTGGGCAAAATGGGGTCATGCAGGAGTCAAAACCTCATATACTTCTAATGGTCGCTATTTTCACAGATGGATCCCACATACAGAAATGAGACCAAAATACTCTGATTGCTGGATGTAGGTGGCTCTCACAACTTGAAATCCACCTGTATCCCAGATCCTTGATCCTTGCCTGATCCCACCTTGCCCAATTAACAACTTGCTTTTCTTTTACAGTCATGAATGGGGGATGGGGCAAGTGAGGGAATCCCCAAGGATTCTCTGCCCTGAATTATTTATGAAAAGAATCTCCCTGAGCTTCATTCACAGTGCTGGGACCCACTCAGGGAGGTCCCAATAAGTCATTGCATAAGTCAAGGATGTCAAGGTCTGTTTCTGCATTATCAATCTGTTGCTTGCTTGCATGCACAGAAGGAATTCCCTGGATTTTTGTCCAGACACGTCACAGTGGTTTAAATGCATGATATGTTTTAACGTTTGCCTCTATAAAAGCAAAGAGCCACCATGAGCATTGCCAAGCACCCTCAATAATAGAAGAAAGAGAAGCAAAATAGAGTCCCTTCAGAAACATTGAGTGTCTTTGGATTTGCCTCCAGAGGCCCAGCAGCTTCTGCAGTCTCACAGATTCCTGTTCAATCAATTGGCAATCCAGATTAGGAAGCTTTCAGTGCCCAAGGCATTTTGAGAGCTCTTGCATTAAGTCCCAGGATGTCCATTGACAATTGATTTACTTTTTTTAAACTGAAATCAAATCAGGTAAAGAACACAATTATGGCAAACACAATCTAATTTCTGAATGCATTATAAAAGGTGGTAGCAAGTTAGCTGGCTATTTTATTTCTCCCTTAATTTAAATCCCAAACTATTTATTTCATACTACCACACAAAATCATATTTTATCTTATTGCAATAGTCATTAACTTGGAATGCATAGATGATTTAGATTTTTAATGTAGGCTGTCATTTTTTTCAGCAAAATGACATTGGTAATAAAATGACAAAATTAGATTTAATGAAATATATAGGGGCATATTTTACAAGAGCAGGACGTATTTTCAAACACCTTTCAGTGTAATTATTCTCTGCACTAAATTGCTTAAAGTGAAAATTGATAATAGCACAGCAAGAGGCAGGGGCCCTGGATATTGATAAGTACATCTCCTTAATGAGAATAGAGGTTTGTGAACTGAGTTGAGGTTGGATCAAATCAGAATGTGTGTATACAGTGTCAAAACAAAAAATAAAAGTGAATTCAGATCGAAACGAAAAAAATAAACCAACATTTTCTAAAATAGTATTTTGGAACAGAAAACATGGAACATGGAACGCAGTGCAGGCCCTTTAGCCCTTATTGCTGTCTGTGCCGACCCATGCAAACCTACTCCACCACAATCTAATCCATCTGTACCCCATACCCATAACCCTCTATTTTTCATACAAAGACATAGAATGGTTCTATTTTTCTTATTTTTATGAAGTTAGTTAGGTGCATGACTTAAATTCTCCAGCATGTCATGACATTCACAATTCATGAGGGAGTGCTCTCTCCAAAAGTTGCTAGACAACCTGGAAAACAATAGTAATGTACAGTATATCCTTCTCAGCTTATTTGTTCCACAGTACTTCAGTGTTAATTGGACTGTATATTCCATAATATGTATGCATACATGGTAGATCTCATTAGCTTGAGGATGTAGAGCATATTAAAATTGTGAAAAATGCTATACTTAGAACCTAATGATTAGATCAATCCCACTTAGGGAAGCAATCAACTTCCTTTTATCAAAACAGCACATGTGGAAAAAATACAAGGAAAATTTATATTTCTCCATATTACTTGTGGTACAGACCACATTCATAATTGAAGAAATATCTATTTCAATCATTCTGTAGCCTTTTTCAATATAAGTTTTACCTTGACAAAAGTACAAATTATAAACAAGTAATGAATCATCATAATTGCAAGTTGTTTCATGCTGACTAATTGCAGTTAAGTCTTATGGAAATGAGAGAATATGATAGACTTGCTTATTAGGTTCATGTATACATTTAAATTTATATTAATACATACAATTAAAAAGAAAAGTATTTATTTTTCACTCTAGTCATATTTTGAAACACTAACCAGAGGCAGTAATGAAACACATAACATATTTAGAACATCCATCCATTTTTAATGAGCATATATTGAGTCGAGAACATTTTATGTAAAAATAAATGCATTCACAAATTCATGTCTTTAAACAGCCAAATTAAACATTCTTTAGTTTGAATGTGCATTGTAAATTTTACAAAATTGTATAATTTGAAAGGTTATAGCTGAGACGAGAATTTGCACATTCCTCTGCTGTCTGATAAAGTTCCTAGCACAATAAAATTTCATGCTCCAGGGCACATTGAAGTTGAAAATTATATAGCAGTTGTTCACTCACACGCTATAAAAATGCTTCACTAAAAGAGGAGCAAGTACCTCCCAGTCAACCATAGAAAAAAAAGATTCATCGCTTGCCATGCTACAGTGAAAACATAGAGGAAGGACATAACTCTGCACAGAAGGGCCTGCTGCATGCTCCATGATCGGACTTCTGTCATTTTCCCTGAGCAAGAGTTGCAAACACCAGAGGACATCTGCATAAGTTGAGGGGAGGAAAGTGTAGGCGAGATGTCAGGGGTAAGTTGTTTTTACACAGAGAGTAGTGGGCATTGCCAAAGATGGTGGTGGAGGCTTGTACAATAGGGACATTTAAAAGACTCTTAGGCATATGAATAAAAGAAAAATCAAGGGTTATGAGTGTAAGGTAGGGATGGTTTCATTAGTTGAGTATGTTTCTATTGGTTGGCACAACATCATGAGCTGAAGGGCCTTTACTGTGCTGTTATGTTTTATTCGTGTAGATTCCCAGCTATTAATGTTATTTACCTTCTACAATTAATAGCCTAACAAAAATGTGAGTAACGGTGAGCTAACGTCATAAAATAGAAACTTAATCTCTCACCACACGAGTTACTTTGATAAAGCACATCTTCGTCATGCTGGTCCACAGTGGTGGCAAAGGTTCTAAACAAAGAATGAATGCAACAATGTGTGTTGATGAAAATGTATGGATGTGAAACTAAGGATATGAAAAGACTTTGAATGGCTTTATTTTTTGTGAATAATTTATTGTGATTAAAGTTTATTTTTGGAAAAAAGAAATATCTTCGGCATGCCGGTGTTCTCTGACCACTGTCTCCTTCATGCCTGCTGTCACCTACAGGAAGACCAGAAGATGGGCAGGGGAACATGGAAGATGAACATGAAGTTGTTGATGCCAGAAAACATAGAAGAACTAAAGAAGTAATAAGCAGGTTGGAGACATGTGAAACCCCTTTTTGATTCTCCGGTGAATTTGTGGGAAGTGACTAAGGAGAACATCAAGAGATTCTTTCTCCACAAGGCTGTTCGGAGAGCAAATCAGAGGAAAAAGAAACTGCACCAACTCCAGATTGACCTGCAGCAGGTCCCCCTTGTACAGTTGAGAGGGGTAGATGTGAGAGAGGAACTGCAAGAGATGAAGAGCCAGCAAGCCATGGTATTCAATTCTGAGTCCTCCGAGCTCATCTTCTGATGAAGAACATGTGTGGTGGAACACGGAAGAATGGGCAGGTTGGGCTGGGCAGGCTGGCGCGCCTTCTATACCTGCAGTCCCTCCCCATAAGATCACAAGACAAAGGAACAGAAGAAGGCCACTAGGCCCATCGAGTCAGTTCCATAAATCTACACTAAGCTACTTTACATTAGTTCTAATTTCTGGCCTTTTCCCCATAACCCTTGATGCCCTCACTAATGAGAAACATGTCTATTTCTTGTTTAAATACTCCCAATGATCTGACTTCCACTGCTGTATGCAGCAGCGAGTTTCACAGATCCATGACCCTCTGGCTAAAGAAGTTCTTTCTAATCTCTGTTTTATATGGATAGCCTTTAATTTTCAGACTATGACCCCTTGTCCTTGATTCATCCACCAAGGGAAACATCTTACCTGCATCCACCCTATCTAAACCTTTCAAAATACGAAAAGCATCTATGAGATCTCCTCTCATTCTCCTATACTCCAATGAATACAACCCAAGAGCTGCCAAACGCTCCTCATACATTAGCCCTTGCATTCCGGAAATCATCCTAGTAAATCTCCTACAACCCAAGAGCTGCCAAACGCTCCTCATACATTAGCCCTTGCATTCCAGGAATCATCCTAGTAAATCTCCTCTGCACCCTCTCCAACAACATCACATTTTTTCTAAGATAGAGGGCTCAGAACTGCACACAATACTCCAAATGAGGCCTCACCAGTTCCCCATAGAGCCTCATCAACACCTCTTTACTCTTGTGCACTATTCCTCTTGAAATGAATGCCAACATAGCATTCGCTTTCTTCACTACCATTTTCGCTTGGTCATTAACTTTTAGGTTTCCTTGCACGAGGACACCCAGGTCCCTTTGCACATCCGAGGTCTGAATTTTCATCCCATCCAAACAGTATTCTGTCTGTTTGTTTCCACTGCCAAAGTGTACAACTGTATATTTCTCTATGTTGAATCTCATCTGCCATAATTTTGCCCAGTCTCCTAATCTGTCTATATCCTTCTGCAACTTTACGGTTTCTACTACACTTCCTACTCCGCCAACCTATCTTGGTGTCATCCCCAAATTTGGCCACAAAACCATTTATACCACAATCCAAATCATTAATATAAATTGTAAACAGCAGTGGCCCAATACCAACCCCTGCGGAACACCACTAGTTACAAGGAGCCATCCAGAACGGGAACCCTTAATTTCAGCCCTTTGTTTCCTGCCTATCAGCCACTTCTCTATCCAGTTTAATAGCTTCCCTGTAATTCCATTGGCCCTCATCTTATTTAGCAGCCTAATATGCAGCAGCTTATCAAAAGCCTTTTGAAAATCTAAATAGATAACATCCACAGTCTCTCCCTTGTCTATCCTACTTGAGATTTCTTCAAAAAACTCTAATAGGTTGGCCAGGCAGGATCTACCCTTTAAAAAACCATGCTGACTTGGACCTATCCTGTCATTCATCTCTAGGTATTTCATCACCATATCCTTGAGGATCGACTCTAATATCTTCCCAACCACCGATGTCAGACTAATCGGCCTATAGTTTCCTTTTTTCTGTTTCCCACATTTCTTCAACAGCGGAACTACATTTGTGACCTTCCAATCCTCTGGAATCTCTCCAGAATCTATCGATTTCTGGAAGATCATCACCAATGGATCCACAATCTCCAAAGAAACGTCTTTCAAAACCCATGGATGCACCTCATTTGGCCCGGGAGATTTATCAATCTTTAATCTGTTTAGTTTGCCTAGCACAATTTCTCTAGTAACCCTAACTGAAACTCTACTCCCTGAAGCCTCTGACTGTCCAGGATATTACTAATGTCTTCCACGGTGAAGACAGATACAAAATATTGATTAAACTCCTCTGCCATCTCTTTATAAGCCATTACAATTTCCCCAGCATCATTTTCTATTGGTCCTATGTCAACATGTGCCTCTCTTTTATTTCTTATATTTTTGAAAAAGTTCTTAGTATCATTTTTAATATTTTGTTAGCTAATTTCCTTTCATAGCTCATCTTTTCTTTCCAAGTGAGATTTTTTGTCTCTTTCTGTAATTGTCGAAAGGAATCCCAGTCCTCTGATTTCCACTAATTTTAGCTTCCTTGTTTGCCCTCTCCTTTGCTTTTATCATAGCCTTCACCTCTTTTGTCAGCCACAATGGTACAATCTTTCCTTGGACAATTTTCTTTTTCCTTGGAATATATCTATCCTACATGCCTTTTATTACTTGCAAAAATATCTTCCCAGTCCTGCTCTCATCCTCCAGTTAGTTTACTTGAGGTAGTTCCTTTCTCATACCACTGTAATTTCCTTTATTCCACTGAAAAATTGATACATCCGATAATTTTTTCCTTTTAAAATTTTAAATTATATTCAACTATGTTATGATCGCTGCTTCCTTGAGGTTCTATGACCTTTAACTTCCAAACAACCTCGGGTTCATTACACATGACCCAATCCAGAACTGTGGATCCCCTGGTGGGCTTCACCACAAGCTGTTCAGAAAAGCTCTCTCTTAGGTTTTCTACAAACTCTCTGTCCTGGCTTCCAGAATTTTCCTGCCTCTCCCAATCCCCTGCCATGTTAAAATCCCCCATAATTATTTTGATATTATCCTTGCAGCTTACCCTCTGTATTTCCTGCTGTATCTCATTATCCACTTCCTGGCTACTGTTTGGGGGCCTGTATTTAACTGCTAATATGGTCTTTTTACCCTTGACATTTCTTCATTCAACCCATGATGATTCTATCTCTTTTGACCGTATGTCCCTTCTTTCTATTGATTTAATGTCATTTTTTTTATCATCAGTGCCTCCCCTCCTCCTCTACCCACCTGCCTATCTTTCCTATAGACTGTGTAACCATGGATATTTAGCACCCAATCACACCTTTCATTGAGCCATGTTTCAGTCATGGCTACAATGTCATATTTTTTCAGTTGAATCTGAGCTACCAGGTCATCCACTTTGTTTCTGCTATGTGCATTTAAATATAGTGCCCTTCAACCTGAAATTGTATGTTCTGTATTCTTTTTGTACAGCCCTTACTCCTGCCTGCTCACCAGTCTTTTCTTTCTGTTGTTATTTTGTAACTTCACTATTTATTTCTCTCCCTGTTGCAATTTCCTGTCTCCTTACTGTCCTATTCTCTGCATCTCATTTTGAATTCCCTCCCCCTGCCAAACTAGTTTAAACCCTCCCCAACAGCTCTAGGAAACCTTCCTGCCAGGATACTAGTCCCCTTCCAGTTTAGGTGCAGCCCATCCTTGTAATAGAGGCCTGACTTTCCCCAGAAGTGGTCCCAATGATCCAGGAATCTGAAGCCCTGCTCCCTGCACCAACTCCTTAGCCACGCATTGATCAGCCATATCTTCCTATTAGTACCTTGTGTAGTGCTTGGCACAGGCAGCAATCTGGAGATTAGCACCCCCGAGGTCCTATCTTTTAACTTTCTACCTAACTCCATATATTCCCTCTTTAGGACCTCTTCTCTACCTCTAACTAGTCATTGGTCCCCATGTGGACCACAACATCCGGCTGCTCCCCTTCCCCTTTCAGAATGCTTGGAATATGATCTGAGACATCTCTGACCCTGGCACCTGGGAGGCAACACACCAACTGGGAGTCACAATGCATTTTAGCAAACTCACTGTCTGTCCTCCTAACTAATGAGTCCCCTATCACTAATGCTCTCCTCTTCTCAGCCCTTACCTTCTGAGTCGAGGTGCCAGTCTCTGTGCCAGAGACTTGACTGCCTCGACTCGTTCCTGGTAGATGGTCCCCACAAGCAGTATCCAAAACAACATACCTATTGCTTGTGGGAATGTCCACAGGAGTGCTCTGCATCACTGGTCCGTTACTTTTACCCTTCCTGACAGTCACCCATGTCTCTGCAACCTGTCTATTTGGGGTGACTATATCCCTGTAGATTCTCTCGATGACCTCCTCAGTCTCCTGAATATCCCGCAGTTCATCCAGTTCCAGCTGAGAGCCCTTCCTCATACCTGCCTTGGATGTGAGCCAGCTGCATGTAGAGACATGCCTGGGTCTTCTGATCAATGAAGGCTTTGACTGCTTCCTTCATGTCTGCTAGTGGTCATTGATTGCGTTACAATTTATTGATCAGAATTTTAAAGTGTCATGGACAGGACAATCTGACTGGAGAAGCTGGAGATCGATCCAAAGGATCCAGAGGCCTCTCTAAAGTTTGATATGTGGCCTGTTTCAAGGCCTACCTGAGGCACCATAAAATCACAGCCGATAGTGATTAGTACAACCTGCTCTTTGCAGCTGTGGGCCACCGAGCATACTAAATAATTCACAGCTGCACTGGATACGAAGAGGCAGTACCCCTACTCTGACAGCAATATCTTCTTTTCTTCTCTTTCTCTTTGGCTTGGCTTCGCGGACAAAGATTTATGGAGGGGTATGTCCATGTCTGCTGCAGGCTCGTTGGTGTCTGACAAGTCCGATGCGGGACAGGCAGGCATGGTTGCAGCGGTTGTAAGGGAAAATTGGTTGGTTGGGGTTGGGTGTTGGGTTTTTCCTCCTTTGTCTTTTGTCAGTGAGGTGGGCTCTGCGGTCTTCTTCAAAGGAGGTTGTTGCCCGCTGAACTGTGAGGTGCCAAGATGCACGGTTGTAGGCGATATCAGCCCACTGGTGGTGGACAATGTGGCAGGCACCAAGAGATTTCTTTAAGCAGTCCTTGTACCTCTTCTTTGGTGCACCTCTGCCTTGGTGGCCAGTGGAGAGCTCGCCATATAACATGATCTTGGGAAGGCGATGGTCTTCCATTCTGGAGACGTGACCCACCCAGCGCAGTTTGGTCTTCAGCAGCATGGATTCGATGCTTGCGGACTCTGCCAGCTTGAGTACTTCGATGTTGGTGATGAAGTCACTCCAATGAATGTTGAGAATGGAGCGGAGACAGCGCTGATGGAAGCGTTCTAGTTGCCTAGGTGATGCTGGTAGAGGACCCATGATTCGGAGCTGAACAGGAGCATGGGTATGACAACAGCTCTGTACACGCTGATCTTTGAGTGTTTCTTCAGGTGGTTGTTTTTCCAGACTCTTTTGTGTAGTCTTCCAAAGTCGCTATTTGCCTTGGAGAGTCTGTTGTCTATCTCGTTGTCGATCCTTGCATCAGATGAAATGGTGCAGCCGAGGTAGGTAAACTGGTTGACCGTTTTGAGTTCTGTGTGCCCAATGGAGATGTGGGGGGGCTGATAGTCATGGTGGGGAGCTGGCTGATGGAGGACCTCAGTTTTCTTCAGGCTGACTTCCAGGCCAAACATTTTGGCAGTTTCCGCAAAACAGGACGTCATGCGCTGGAGAGCTGGCTCTGAATGGGCAACTAAAGTAGCATCGTTTGTAAAGAGTAGTTCAGGGACAAGTTGCTCTTGTGTCTTGATGTGAGCTTGCAGGTGCCTCAGATTGAAGAGACTTCCATCCATGCGGTACCGGATGTAAACAGCGTCTTCATTGTTGAGATCTTTCATGGCTTGTTTCAGTATCATGCTGAAGAAGATAGTAAAGAGGGTTGGTGCGAGGACGCAGCCTTGCTTCACGCCATTGTCAATGGAGAAGGGTTCGGAGAGCTCATTGCTGTATCAGACCCGACATTGTTGGTTTTCGTGCTGTTGGATAACCATGGTGAGGAACTTGGGGGGCATCCGAGGTGCTTCTAGTATTTGCCAAAGCCCTTTCCTGCTCACGATGTCGAAGGCTTTGGTGAGGTCAACAAAGGTGATGTAGAGTCCTTTGTTTTGTTCTCTGCACTTTTCTTGGAGCTGTCTGAAGGCAAAGATCATGTCAGTAGTTCCTCTGTTTGCATGAAACCCACACTGTGATTCTGGGAAGACATTTTCGGCGACACTAGGCATTAGTCTATTAAGGAGAATCCTAGCGAAGATTTTGCCTGCAATGGAGAGCAGCGTGATTCCCCTGTAGTTTGAGGAGTCTGATTTCTCACCTTTGTTTTTGTACAGGGTGATGATGATGGCATCACGAAGGTCCTGAGGCAGCTTTCCTTGGTCCCAGCAGTGCATGAAAAACTCATGCAGTTTGGCATGCAGAGTTTTGCCACCAGCCTTCCAGACCTCTGGGGGGGATTCCATCCATATCTGCTGCTTTAATTGCCTATATGTCTCTTCCCGGGTAAGGACCTCATCCAGCTCTAGACTCAAGGGCCACCGAGCATACTAAATAAATCACAGCTGCATTGGATACGAAGAAGCAGTACCCCTACTCTGACAGCAATATAGCGCCATGAGAAACACAATGTACGCACTCTTACAGCTGGGCTCCCGATCCCAGGGTCCTGGTGAGTTGGTCGATGAATTTGTGAAGGGCATGGTGGAGCTTGGATGAAACTGTGAGTGCTGGGATGTGAGCTACCAGGAGGAGCTCATCCGCAATGGGCTAGCCGCTAGTTTCTGCTCCCATCACATAAGGGAACAACTCCTGGACAAAGGTAATTGGTCCCTAAAGAAGTGGTGCAGATGGCCTGACTGATGGAGACTATCCAAATGAATGCGGAGGCCTACTCAGCAGCCATGCAGCCACCAGGTGGGGAAAATGGGTGACGCCATCTTGGGATTCAGGATCCCTGACTGCCATTGCCACCACTGAGCACAGGAGGTGCAACTACTGAAGCCAAAGCAAACACCCGTGAATGTACTGTCTGTCCCTTAGCATGACCTGCTTGAACTGCCGGACGAAAGGACACTATGCCAGGGTATGTTGCTCTAAGCCCCTCTCTGGCAGTGCTGTGTTGTGGTCCGCGACTTGTGTCACCTTCTTGGGCCGACCCACTTCTGACGTAATTTCCGATTGCTGAGAACTGAACTTCCGGGCAGAGGGTGCGATGACACAGAGGGACGTCACATCCGGCTTCACTTCCGGATTCCTCTGTATGTGATCCATAGGGGCAACCAACTTCACGATCTCCTGGGTGGCCATCTTGGTGGCAGTCAAACACCCATCAACTTAGCAGCAGTCACTCCGACAGTGAGCTGTCATTGGCTTCCATCATGCTGGATCAGAGTAGACCACACCAGCTGGGGCAATAGATGATGGACGTCGAGGTAAATGGCCACTCCACGGGCTTCGTATTCGACGTGGGAAGCACTGAGAGCTTCACACACTTGGGCACGGCCAAATATTATTCCCTGACAGTGTCCGCAGCCAAGTGCAAGGTAGTACTAGTCTCCAAAATCCTCTCTGTGGAAATCCTCGGGAGATGCACCATGACCCTAACCATGGGGGTCAACGGAATATACGAACTTCAAACTGCTGATGATGCCCCACCTCTGTGCACCCATAATATTGGGGCTGGCTTTCCAATGCTAGCTTAAGGGATTGCTGATTCAGTTTGAAGGGCCCCACCCACCACTCCCCCACCACTCTTCCCCCACTATCAGTAATAACCAGTATCGGGAGGCCCACCAATTCCCCCGAAGAGGCCCGATCACATGCTCAAATGCTGGGTCAGGCATCTGTCCTGTGACCTGGCCACCTTCTGAGTCCCTTCAACTCCGGTGTTCCAAAACCTCACCTCGGACTGCAAACCTACTGCCACTAAGAGCAGGCAATACAGCCCTGGGGACAGGGAATTCATTAAATTCATTAAGACAAAGGTGGAGCGGCTGTTGGGGGAGGGCATAATAGAACTGAGTTACAGTCCCTGGGGGGGGGGGGGGGGTGCAAGTAGTGGTGCTGAAGAGTGGGAAGAAGTACCAGATGGTGATAGACAACAGTCAGACCATCAACCGATTCATCTTACTGGATGCCTACCCTTTGCCCCGCATAATTGATATGGTGAACGAAATAGCCAAGTATAGGGTCTTTTCTACCATAGACATCAAATCGACGTATCACCAAATCCTGATCCACACAAAAGACTGACTGTACACGGCGTTTGAGGCCAATGGCCAACTCTACCATTTCTTATGGGTCCCATTCGACCTCACAAATGTTCCAAAGGGAAATGGACCACATGATCGATGACAATGAACTAAAGGCTATGTATCCATTCCTGGACAATGTCATCATCTCTGGCTATGACCAGAAGGAACACAATGAGAACCTGCAGAGGTTCATGGCCACTGCAAAGGCCTCAATCTCACATACAATAAGAAAAAGTGCATGTTTAGCGCCAAGCAGCTGGCAATCCTGGGGTACTTGGTGGAGCATGCCTCCGACCCCGATCGCATGCAGCCCTTTCTGGAATTACCTCTGCCACAGAACCACAAGGCTTTAAAAAGGTGCCTGGGGCTCTTCTCGTATTAGGCCCAATGAATCCCCAACTATGCAGACAAGGCCCAACCTCTGGTGAAAACCACTTCCTTTCCCACGTTGGCAGAGGCCCGTAAGCCTTTCAAGGGCATCAAGGATGAGATTACCAAGGTGGTGGGATGCACGCCATCGATGAATCTGTCCTGTTCGAAGTGGAAAGCGATGCCTCTGACTTCACTCTGGCTGCCACACTGAACCAAGCAGGCAGGCCAGTGGCACTTTTTCCCACACCATCCAAGGTCCCAAATGCAGGCACTCCACCATTGAGAAGGAGGCACAAGCTATAGAGGAGGCCATGTGCCTCTGGAACCACTACCTTGCCGGCAGACCATTCACCCTACTGATGGACCAGAGAGCCCTCGCTTTTATGTTTAATAATAAACAGTGGAGTAAAATCAAAAATGACAAGATTATAAGGTGGAGAATTGAATTGTCTACCTACAATTATGAGATCTTGTACCGGTCAAGCAAGCTCAATGAACCACCTGATGCCCTGTCCAGAGGAACCTGCACTAGGGTGCAAGTTGATCACGATAGCCTCTGCCACCCAGGGTCACAAGACTCTACCATTTTGTGAGTGCCTGTAACCCCCCCTACTCAGTGGAGGAAGTCAGGGGGCTTACTTGCAATTGTGCAGAATCCAAGCCCCAATTTTATAGAACAACTCATCAACCCCATTCAGCCCTTCGAACTTCTCAGCATGGATTTCAAGGGGCCTCTCCAGTCCACGAATCGGAACATCTACTTTCTGAGCATGTGGACGAGTACTCACATTTCCCATTTGCCATCCCCATGCCCCGACATGACCACATCCACGGTCATTAAAGCCATCCGCACATTATTCACTCTGTTCAGATACCCCAGTTCATAGTGACCGGGGATCTACCTTCATGAGTGAGGAATTGCAGCAATAATTCTTTTCCAGGGGCATAGCTATGAGCAGAACCACCAGATACAACCTCCGTGGGAATGGGCAGGTGGAGAGAGAGAATGGGATGATCTGGAAGGCAGACTTGGCCCTCAGGTCAAAAAGGATGTCTGTATCCCACTCGCAAGAGGTCATTCCATAAGCACTGCATGCCACCAGGTCCCTACTTTGCATGGCAACTAACACAACACCACATGAGAAATTGTTCCCCTTCCCTAGGAGGTTAGCGTCGGGAAACACGCTGCCGGTCTGGCTGACAACCCCAGGCCAGTGCTTCTCCAGAATCATGCTAGAATGCACAAGCTGGACCCACTGGTCAAGGAAGTGCACCTCCTACATGCGAACTCCCAGTATACGCTGTTAAGGTACCCAGTGGGACGGAATGGTACAGTGTCCATCCAGGACCTGGTCCGAGCGAGGCCCCAGCACAGGAGGTGCACCCAATACCCCCGTGCAGCAACCAGTCAGCCCCAGGGATCACTCAGACAGGCAAAGTAGTGATCCCACCTCTAACATGGCCCCCCGACTATTCCCCCCACTGGAGTGCCCCCCACTGTTACAAACAAATACCCCACCCCCTTCAGACCCAGTAGACACAGACACATTTCAGCCCTCCACCAACCAGCCAGTCGAACAAGCCACCATGAAGCTGGTACCAACGATACAGTCAGGACTACTTCAGAGATCTCAGTGCTGAATAAAACCGCAGGAGAGGATGACCCTTTGAATTGTATGGACTACAAGACCCATACCAATGGACATTGTCCCGCATCACTCATCTGGATTTCATTCAAAAAAAGGAGGGGTGAATGTGGTGGAACATGGTACTGCGGGCATGTCCTCACTGGGCTGGGCAGGCTGGCCTGCCTTCTTACCTGTAGCCCATCCCCGTAAGATCCTCTAATAAAGGCCGAGAGCCCTAGTCTCCTCCCTCATACTTGCCTTGGACGTGAGCCAGCAGCATGTAGAGGCATGTCTGGGACTTATGATTAATAAAACCTTTGACTGCTTGCTTTGTGTCTGCCCAGTGGTCATTGATCACGCTACAGCATACACATTGGAGCAGAATGAAATATTCTCAAGCTTCTTCTTACAAAAGATTCACAGGATAGCTCTGTGATCCACAGACTTAAGGAAGAGGCAGCTCCGTCATATCATCAAAAGTTCAGAAGATCCTTTTATATCAGTTTGTATGACACTATGGCCGCAGACAAAATGGCCTTCCAGAACTTTCTGCCCTCAATCACGGATGTTTTAAATGAAAAAATTACAAAAAATTACAAAAATTACAAGAGCACTGGAAAGACTTACCACTAACACTGATAGGAAGGATAAACTGTATTAAAATGAACATCTTCCCAAGGATACAATACCTATTTAAATTGTTACCAATTCACCTAAAAGAGAAATTCTTCAAGGAGCTAAAGAAAATAATAAGGAAATTCTTATGGAAAGGGGGGAAACCGAGGATAGCACTAGATAAATTAACAGAATGGTACAAACAAGGAGGCTTACAACTATCAAACTTTAAGAATTATTATAGAGCAGCACAATTAAGATACCTATCAGATTTATATCAAACAAGGGAAAAACCAGATTGGACCAGATTAGAGCTAGATAAAATAGGGGAGAAGATACCTGAGCATATACTCTATAAGTGGAATGAAAAATTGGTGCAAAGTAGGAATTCACCAGTATTGCACCATCTGCTCAACATTTGGAAGAAGATTCACGTAGAAAGGAATAAAATAAATTATCAACTACCAAAATTAATATTGACACAAAATCAACTAATCCCTTTCACAATAAATAACCTTTCCTTCAGAGAATGGGAGAGAAAAGAATAGAAAATTCTTTTTCGGGAAATAAATTATTATCTTTTGAACAAATGAAGGACAAATATAATGAGACAAGGTTTGCATACTACCAACTGAAAACCTACTTGAAGGACAAATTGGGAAACAGTCTGAGGTTACCAGAAGGAAGCACTTTTGAATATGTGATTACAGACACAATGAGAATTTAAAAATTTATAAAAAACATGTACATCAAACTGCAAGAAAAGGAGAATGAGGAAACAATCTGTAAACCTAAACAAAAATGGGAACAAGATCTAAACATAAAGATAAAGAATGAAACATGGGAAAAGCTATGCTCTGGAACTATGAATACAATAAACACAATAAAGCATGATACAATATACTTGGTTACACAGGCTATACATTACACCCCAAAAGTTAAATAAATGGAACCCAACAATATCAGACAGATGTTTTCGCTGTAAAAAGGAAACGGGAACAACAATACATGCAATTTAGACATGTGAGAAAGTGGAAACATTTTGGGAAGATCTAAACCAGATATTAAATAAAATCGCGAAAAGCAATATATCAAAAAACCCAGAGATCTTCCTTCTAAGTAATATAAGAAATAAAGAATTTGGACTCGATTTGGATGGAGCACAGAAATGATTTATTATGATAGCCCTAGCTGTAGCAAAAAAATGTATTATGTCAACCTGGAAATTAGAAGACAACTTGAGAATACAACAATGGTACATAGAAATAAATAAATGTATTCCATTTGAAAAAATAACATATAATTTAAGAAATAACATCACAATATTCAAACAAATATGGGAACCGTACATGAAATACAATAGAGAAATCCTACTATGAACCTCCACCACCTAAAATGACAGAAGGAGAAGACAACAAAATGAACTGACTCAGTATATAAAAGTAAAAGATAAAAATTTCTTGTTTATTTTATTATTTTATTATTTTATTAAGTGACAACATTGTTTAACGGATTTAATGTATCTTATTTGAATAAATGGGAAAGGGGGAGAGGGAGGGAGGGAAAGGAGGGGGGAAAAAGGGGAGAAAATGACACTGTATATATTCAAGAGAAAAATGTCTGTATGTATTTTGGTCAGTATGATTTATTGTGTGAAAAATAAAAGAAATTTTTAAAAAATCACAGATGTTTTTGACAACAGCAAGCAGGAGAGTTTAGATTGGCCATTTACCCTGGGGGAGCTGAGGGAATCCATCTATTTATTTGGGTCAAGTAAAACTGGAAGTGACAACTTACCGACTTAATTATACACAGCTCTGTGGGGCAGGATTGCTCCAGACCTGCTAGAAGTGTACAACGCTATGCTCCTGGCAGGCAGTAAGTTAGATTCCATAAGGAAGGACATCATCACGCTCTTCTTCAAACAGAAGGGCAAGAAGAGCGATATCAGGAATTGGAGACCCATATCGTTGTTAAACAGGATGATGTCCAAAGCCATCGTCAATTAAATCAAGTCTGCTCTTGGACAGGTGATCCACCCAGACCAAACCTGTACTGTTCCAGACAGAAAAAAATGTTTGACAGGTTCGCATTGCTCAGAGATACCATTGCCTATGTGTGAGACTGGGGGTGGATACCTGCTGGGTCAGGACCAGGAGAAGACTTTTGACTGCATATTGCACACATACTTTATGAATGTGCTCTGTAAAATCGGCTTTGGGGAGGGAATCCAAAACTGGATTAAATTGCTCCAGATTTATATCTGTGTGCAGTCCAAATCAAATAGTGTCTCCATCAAGTCTGGAGTAAGGCAGGGATGCCAATTCTCTCCTTTGCTGAGGGCATAAGAGAGGTGGAGTTGCCAGGTAGTGGAGGTATGCAGGTCAAAAAGCCTCCCTGTACATGGATGATGTTTCCTCATCGCTAGTGCTCATGAACCAACACCAGGACTTGGCCTGGCTGGTGGTGAGAGGAGCCCTCCTGGTCAGATCTTTTCTGTATAACAGGAACAGCATCCATATCACACATTGTCCCTGAGATGACTGCAGTCGGGTGAAGGCAGTCACCAACCACTTTGCAGAATGCATTTTCACTAAGTGTGTAGAGAAGGATGTAAGGGTCCTTGTCATGGCTCATCTCCAGCAGCAATGTGTCAGAGGACTCCCTAATTTATGTGCTGTTCCTGAGGATGCACACAGAGTCAGACATGGAGCTGCTGGAAGACCATCAACTTGCTGAAAAGAAGTCCTCTGATCTGTTGGTCTTTCAGCACATGGAGATGTTGGCGCAGGAATGCTGCAGACTGGCACGTTCCAGGCTTGGTTGAGGGATGCACTGAGGCTTGGTGCAACAAACATGAGGGTGCTGTGAGGAAGGACTACAGTCTAGGGTCCTTCCATTCCTTGGCATCGAGAGGCTGAGACCGATGGGAAGTTCCTCATACGACAGAGTGGGCAGTAATAACAAGATGCCACAATGGTGGCAAAGGTGCAAAATAGAGAGCATATATAATGATGTTGAATGATGGAAATATATGGCTGTAACTCCAAGGATTTGAAAATACATTGAACGGTTTTCTTTTTTTTTGTAAATAATTTATCATGAATAAAGTTTAATTTTGAAAAAATAACCTTCCTCTACTTTGACAGCGCAGAACCCTGATAAATCCACCACCACCACCATACTAGGGAGTCACAATTCAAATGAGATTTTCATTCTCACTGTTGTCACTGCAAAAACTGTGATCAAACACCTTGCATTTACATCACTTTCCATACCCCAAAGTGCCTTTTTGAAACCTAGTCTGGCACTCATCCATATTAGGAAAAAAGTCCAAACATGCATTAAAATATATAGGTTTTAAGACTCATTGAAAAGAGAAAAGAGGAATCAAAGACTTTTATTTGGGCATTATTTTTAACCACAAAACAATTATCGCACATGTGGCATTGCTTCTTTTCCCAGCCTGTTTCTTCTACATGACCTTTGATTTTGAAAGGCTTGTATTTAACATGTAAAATGTCCTGGGAATTTATCACCAGGAAGGGAGTGGAATGCACCTCAGTTTTAAAAAAGGAAGGTTCAATAAAATAAGACTACTTTAAGAAACAATCTAAATTCTTTAAAATCTTGTCATGTTTATATTTTTCAGTCATATTTCAAACCCAATATTATAGTTTGACCTATTTTAGATTCAGCCAATGTTCATAAACCTTTTTTTGCAGTAAGGATCTTTGTATCATTGGATTATACCTGCCATCCATCAATAAAATACATTGTACATTATCAACTCTATTATCCTCAGGATTTACATTTCCAGTTGTCAGAGGCCACCATATTTACATTTAGCACAGAAAATACCCATTGGAGATATCATTGTGAAGGGGAAAATACCTTTGACTATTCTTTTAAAATTCTTAATGCTCCTTGAAATATTTTAAAGTATTTCTATTTTTTAAAAAATATTTTGAGTTTAACATATTAAAAAGCAAGGCAAAATAATAATATATACTTAACATAAAATTAAGTAAATACACAGTGTGACATATTTTAAATTCCATCTCTTAATATTAATTGTGATGATCTGTTAAAGTAATTATAAATATAATTAATTACAATTACACAAATCACAATATATCCTAACAAAATCTAAAAAAAGGGATTTTCTACAGGATAGTTATAATTAAACCAACAAATCCACTTAACTAAAAGAAAAAACCCCATAAAACTAAAACTAATCTACTCCCATCCTCTAATCAGTTAGAAGAAAAATACAAAGACGGATCAGGTTGCGCCAAAGATGGATCAGGTTGCGACAAAGATGGATCAGGTTGCGACCTCTAGAAAAAGTATTTCAAAAAATAATATTGCATGTTGACTCATTGAAGATTTAGCCAAACTGAATACCCTTTTCTGCAGATAGGATTTTGAGATGATGGCATAGAAGCTTTCATCAGTTATACCTAATAAAGATAGAGATTTGTTAAAAATGGAATCCTATAGACTTATTTCTTTCTTAATTGTTGATTATAAAATTGGAGCTAAGGCTTTAGCAAACAAATTGGCTAACTATTTACCAAAGTCAATTCATTTAGATCAGGCTAGATTTATTAAGAATTGTTATTCTGCAGATAATATTGCAAAATTAATGTTTTTCCCTAGAATTCAATATCTTTTTCAATCTATTCCTTGTAAGGTTCCTTTAAAAAATTTAAAAGATTTAAATTCTATAATAAGAAAGTTTTTGTGGACAGGTAAAATGACAAGGGTTTCGTAACAAAAATGAACCTGAAAATATGAACTGGGAGGTTTGCAGCTTCCAAATTTTCAAGATTATTATAAAACAGCTCAATTGAGGTTTGTCAATAGAACGTTTGATTTGGATTATTCGTTAGCATTGGCTAATATCAAATTATCTAATATTTGTGAGAAAATGATCATGCAATTTATTTATAAATGGAATACTAAATTATTAATTATTAATATCAGCTCACCAATTTTGAGGCATTTAATTGAATTATGGAATAAAATAAATGATGAGATAGGAATCCAGGGGAAAATTTCAGTAAAAACACCTCTATATCAGAATATTTTTTTTCTCCATTACTTTTAAAATATGGAATTAGAAAGGAATTAAAACAGTAAATGATTGTTATGAGGCTGGTTATTTTATTTCCTTTCTGAGAATGAAAAAAAATGAAATTCCAAATAATAATCTTTTTTGTTATTATCAAGTTAGAACATTGCTATTGGATAAATTTGGGCCTATTTTGAGATATGTACTTACGGGAGGTGGTAAAAAGAAATGTATTTCTGAAATGTATGAACTGTCACAAAATAAAATGCCTAAATTAGATATTCATAAATCGAGATTGAAATGGGAAGAGGATTTGGGAATTGCAATCGACCGTGATGATTGGAGATCTATTTGTAAGGATATTATTCTGTCTAAGATTATTTATGTTTGATATAGGTTAGTTCATTATCATTTTTTGCATCAATTGTTCTTAACTCCTCAGAAATTAAATAAATATAATTTAAGTTCTTTCGATTTATGTTTGAGATGTTTTAAAGAAGTAGGCTCATTTTTACATTCGACATGAATTTGAATTGATAAGGTTAACCTTTTTGGAGATGGCTTAAGGACTTTTTTTAGAGAAAGTTTTAAAGATTCAATTACCAATGGACCCAACATTGACTTTATTAAGTAATGGTAAAAGTTTGAGTTTGATTTTGAGGTTGACTAAGTATCAAATTCAATTTTTAAGGTTGGCAGTGGTGGTAGCAAGGAAATGTATAGCTATTACTTGAAAAATGAGATTGATTTGGGTGCAGAGGTGGCATATGGAATTGAGGTCATGTATTCCTTTGGAAAAAATAATGTATAATTTACGTGATAATTATTTTTGTTTCTAAAGAATTAAGCTAATTGTGGTGGTATTGCTTTGATCCACGGTGGTTTATTGTATTTTTGATGTTAAATCTCCATTTTCTTTCTCTTTTCTTTCTTTGGGGCTTTTGGGGTGGGGGGTGGGATGTGGGTGTATATGGGGGTTGGGGGAGGGGGATTATACATTGTACATTTAAAATTTCAAATAAAGTATTAAAAAAAAGAACCTTTCATCAGCTCCATCCATCCATTGAACCTTCCATCCATCAATAAAGTCCATTAAATCCATTCTATCCATTAACAATGATATTATAATCAGGATCAATACTTTCCTGAGACTTAACATTATTTTGAATGGATAAAATGCAATTATAGTGTAATCATTACACATATTTTAAATCTTTCAGCTTCAATAACTTGCACCTACAGAAAATAATTTCTTGGGTGAAATGGAGATTCCAAATGACATCGGAGCAGAAATATGCTGTTCAGCCATTCAATCATGAGCTGACCCATTTTCCCTATCAACCCCACTGCCTGACCTTTTCCCCATAACCTTTGATGTCCTGGCTAATCAAGAACTGATTAATGTCTTTCTTAAATACATCCAATGATTTGGCCATCACAACCATCTGTGGCGGACGATAATGAAAACAATGAAGGATATCTGACAGCTGCATCGGGACCTAAATTACATATCCTGCTACAATACCAAATCCTGTGCAAAAGGAGACCACAAGGCTTCACTCGCAGATGAGCTCGATGCCTTCTATGCCCGATTTGACCACCAGTACAAGGAAGAAACACACCAAACCCCAATACCCTTTAATTATCCTCTACTGTCAGTATCCGAAGATAACATGCGGGCTGCCTTCAGGAAAATGAATCAAAGGAAAGCTTGTGGACTGGATGGAGTACCTGGTTGAGAACTGTAAACCTGTGCTGACCAATTGTCCAATGGATTCACAGATATCTTCAACATCTCAATCTAAATGGGTGTGGTATCCACCTGCTTTAAACAGATTTCAATTGTAACAAAGCTCAAAAAGAGTGTGGTAACCTGCCTAAAAGACTACCTACTAGTGGCACTTAAATCCATAGTGATTAAATGCATTGAGAGACTGGGATTGAAGCATATAAGCTTGTGTCTGAGCAATGACATGGATCCATTCCAATTTGCATACTGCAGCAAAAGGTCCACAGCAAATGTCATGTCACTGCCTCTACACAAAACCCTGGAAAACCTGGACAGCAAAGATGCATACATCAGAATGCCCTTTATCAACTACAGATTGACATTTGACACCATTGTCCCCTCAAAATTAATCAGCAAATTCAATACCTCACTGTGCAATTGATTCTGGATTTCCTCACCTCCAGACCCCAATCAATTTGATTGGCAAGAACATCTCCTCCATAATCTCCATCAGCACCGGAGGACCACAGGGTTGTGCACTTAGCCTACTGCTCTACTCAATTTACACCTATTACTGTGAGAAACAGAAGTACCTTCACAGAAATTGCTCGAGACAAAAATTGAGAACAAAGAACATTTATTATATAACAATGCAAAGTTGGGTGCTTCCCCTTACCCTGGGAATACACACACATACTGGGGCTCACCCAACTTTTATACAGTTCGTTTCAGTGTAGAGGTACCCTCCCCCCCCCTAACATTCTTTTACCTCCTGGATAAGTTTGGCATTAGGCAATCCTGCTGCCTACGTACTGTTTCTGTGAACTTGGAGGACCAGGGGGTATCCTGTCTGTGTCCCATCATGTCATTGTCCTTTTTGTCCTTATTCACAAACCTGCCTTTGTCCTTATTCACACCTTCCCAACCCTCAGGGCTTACTAAACCCTTATCTTATTCAGACTAACTTTACTTCCTACATTCTATTATCTATCCTTATCCTATTTATACTGGCTTTTTTCATTACACATATATCCATACTAGCTTTCTTCATCTTTCATATTTTCATATTAGTTTTACTCATCTCTCACAATCCTCACTTTTCTTTTAGCTACGCTTCGTGAATTCTCAACTGGAATGTATTACTTGTAAACCTGGTCTTTTTCCCAGCGAGTCAGTAAACGAACTGCAGTCTCAGCATCATCAGACAGAGTTTGAGAAACATACATCCTTTGGGTTCTAGTGATCTGACGAGGGGTCCGTTGAATTAAATGTTGCACACAAGTCTTTAGGCAGGCGAGCACCATAATGGCCAGAATAGCGAGTCCAGCTGCTATAAGGGCTGTGGGTATCAGACTCCAGTTACCAATAAAAAGTCTAGTCCATCCCACACCGGACCAAGGTTGCCAAGTCTGAACCTGGGCATGGGAAGATTTTTGAACTCCTGAAGAAGTGTCTTTAACCGCCTGACCGTTGTGAGCATTGTTATTAACCAGTCTTTCACAAACGCTGCCTTCAGCAGCCATCGAGTAATCGAGAGCCAGACGGTTTTTGTTGAATTGTGCCTCGTATCTGTCATCTTTCTTCAGCCCATAAATTCAGGTCCATCACTGTCTGTTCGGTGATTATCTCCAAGGCTGCCTGGAGTCTGATTAAACGATTTAAATGCCAAGCAGCTGTGGTGTTCTGGAGCAGCTTACGTCATTTACAACTAGAACTCCCCTTACAGTGGTGGTTCTTAACATTCCGAATGTCTGTGTGACCCAAAGGATGATTTACAGGAGACCAAGTTGGGGAGGGGTGTTTCTTATCACTGAACCTGTGAGTTGCAGCCTGTCTGTGAACATTAGCATCTGTATTCACTTTATCTCTGCTACATGTACAATCCTGACTAACGTTCTGTCTGTCATTGTCGCACCATCTTCTTTGTGCTATGCCTTTAAAACTCCTCTTTTTAATACCTGTAGAGGCCAAAATACAAATCAAATCTACTCCCCTAGGGTTGTTCTGTTCTCCTGGTCCATGTTGGGATCCTATATTAACCCATACCCCACTATGACTATACTCTATACCTGCGTCCTGTCTAAATTCTAAAGGTAAATAATTGTCACCTCTGCTGCCCCTGTTCCAGGAGGACTTAATACATTGTGAGCAATTTGGTGATTTCTCAAGAACTGGGAACCAACAAGTAAACAACAACAAATCGTAAAAGCAGCATTAGAGTATTTTTTCCCAGCGTAGTGTAACTTTTAGATCAGAAGGATGAGGGACTGCACGCCAGGTGGAGGGTAGATTATCAATGTCGTTAGTCTGTGGATCAGCAGCTCGTTTAATTCGTTGTATGTGGCTCCATCCCTTCTCTTTCGTTCGCACGGCAGTGTCTGTAATCAAAAGTACACAATAGGGGCCATCCCAGTCAGGTTTTAGTTGATGATCTTGCCATGCTTTTACATATACCCAATCACCAGGTTTAATAGAATGAATAGGATACTCCAGGGGTGGGGTTTGAGCTAATAAACCCTTCTGTCTTAAGTCATATAGAGAAGTAGAAAGTCCCTGTAAATATTTAGATATGTACTGGTCATTAGCCTCAGGGATAGGGGTATCAGTGTGGAATCCCATGTAAGGAAGACCAAACATCATTTCATATGGTGAGACAGCAAGGTCCTTATGAGGAGCTGTGCGAGTCCTAATTAAAACTAAGGGTAAGCATTTAATCCAGGAGAGACCAGTTTCCTCATGAAGTCGAGTGAGCTGATTTTTCAAGATCTGATTCATTCGTTCAACACGGCCTGGGCTCTGGGGGTGCCATGGGGTATGTAGCTGCCAATCTATTCCCAGTATTTTACACACACCCTGGAGTAACTGAGAGGTAAAATGTGTACCTCGATCTGAGTCAATGGCTTGAATCATACCGTAATCACAGACTCCAGTAGTATCCTGATAACGGAGCTGGCACTCAGCCCCTACCCTTTCCTTGCTGTCCCTCAACGACTTCCTTGACTGCCTGCATCAAAATCTTAGCCTTTCCTTTCTGTTTATCTTCAGACCTCTGGATGTAAGCCCTTTTGCGATCTGTAAAAGCTGTGTTATTCCCTGTTCATGCCAATTCTCAGTCTTCTGCAATTTCCTTCTAATGTCTTGGGCTGAAATTGTAACGAAGCCCATTAATACCAATTGTTCACCCGCTGGGGATTCTATATCCAGACCCCCATATTGCTCTATGGCCGTACGCAATCTATTCAAAAATGCAGATGGGGTCTCCTCGGGACCTTGGGGAACCTCAAATGCTTTCTTAAAATTCTGTCCCTTTGGAACAGATTCCCTGATTCCTTATATCAGATGAACTCTATATTCCTCCATTAATGTGCGACCATCATTAGTATTCTTATCCCAATTTGGTTTTGCCAGGGGGAATTTAAGTTCCCCAGGTATCGCCTCTGGTCGCCCTTGGTGTTCGCTATCCCAGACTCTAATCCCTGCCTGGCGAATCATTCCACATTCATCCAAAGTGAACAGAGCCCTAAAGATCGATGTTAACTCATCCCATGTATATATATTTGGTCCCAAAAATTGATCTAATTGTTCGGCACATCCCTGAGGATTCTCTATCAGGGAGGTAATTTCTCTCTTAAAGTTACGCACCTCCGTACTAGTCAGGGGCACATTTACGAAACCGAGACCCACTCCCATGGGAACTTCCCGTAAAGGTCTCATCCAGTTAATTTCTGGCTTATCCTCTCCTTTATAATGTCTAGATTCCTGCTCTCCGGGAAATGAATCAAAGGGTTCTGCTCTTCCCTCCTGGAGGGTCTCACACTGTTTTGAATCAAAGTCTCCCCCCTCTCTTGTCAATTGAGGTGGTAATCTAGTACTTTGTGAACGGGTCATCATACCACCCCTACTTTTTTCTCCTTTCTTTAGCTGTGGGGGAGGAGGTGAAGGTGAAGAAGGGTAGAGCACAGGAGACAGGGGAATGGTAGGAGCCGGCGTAGGAGGAGCATAAGGTGGAGGAAGGGAATGTAACACATCCCATCCTTTTGTTTCAGGGACAAAAGGTTCCTCATCCTTCTTGTCCTTACATTCCTTTTCATTCAAAACCAGTTGATCAACCGATCCACTGAGCCAGCAGGCTGCATATTCTCTGCTCTTAATATTATCTCTTTGATTTTGATAGAGCCAGATGTTCAATGCCTGACACATCTAGTCCTCATCGGATCCGAACTTTGGCCAATATACCGAATTCCCTTTTATCGGGTTTTTAACCCATTCCAGACAGCAATACCTGACCGTGGTCTGTTTGTCTTTCCCGCGGGTTCTCCCCGCACCCCAATCAGATAGCTTTAATCCTAACGGACTTTGCTTAGTTATCTGATTGCCCCGTCCTTCCTTAGGACTATTTCTCTTGCTACTCACACCTCCCATACTAACAGGTAAGTAAAATTCCTCTTACCGCGATCCAGTAGCTATTCCTAGCGTGCTTTCTTAACGTCCTCCTGTCGTTTGTTCTCAATGCCTCTTCTCGGATATCACTCGCTTCATCCACTGACCAGTCACCCGCCGTCCGTGAGTCCAGCTGAATCAGCCGGGGTGCACCTACCCTCGTCGTCAGGCACTCTGTCAGTGGAGGGAGTGGGATCCCGGGCGTGCCCCCATTTGTGAGAAACAGAAGTACCTTCACAGAAATTGCTCGAGACAAAAATTGAGAACAAAGAACATTTATTATACAACAATGCAAAGTTGGGTGCTTCCCCTTACCCTGGGAATACACACACATACTGGGACTCACCCAACTTTTATACAGTTCATTTCAGTGTAGAGGTACCCTCCCCCGCCTAACATTCTTCTGCCTCCGGATAAGTTTGGCATTAGGGAATCCTGCTGCCTACATGCTGTTTCTGTGAACTTGGATGACCAGGGGGTATCCTGTCTGTGTCCCATCATGTCATTGTCCTTATTGTCCTTATTCACAAACCTGCCTTTGTCCTTATTAACACCTTCCCAACCCTCAGGGCTACTAACTCTTATATGCAGAACTTGCTACTAATGCTAAGGCTTACTAATTACATATGCGGAACTTGCTGACTCTGTCTAAGGCTAGAAGACTCTTATCTTATTCAGACTAACTTTACTTCCTACATTCTATTATCTACCCTTATCCTATTCATACTGGCTTTATTCATTACACATATATCCATACTAGCTTTCTTCATCTTTCATATTTTCATATTAGTGTTAGTCATCTCTCACATTACTGTCTGGCTCAGTATAACCAGAACACTATTTACAAATGTGCTGATGATAACACTGTAGTGAGTCGAACGATAAAGCCTAATGAGTCAACATACAGGAGGGGGGTTAAAATCTTGCCTGAATGGTTAACCAACAACCTCTCAATGTTATCAAGACCAAGGAGTTGATTATAGACTTCAAGTTGGGAAAACCAGATGCATAATGTTACAAACTAAGAACCCTTTTAAATTTTGTTTGCAACTAAAGCACTAACACAGGAACAGCAATGGAAAATACACCAGACAATGATGAATTCAAAATAATAGCTTTTATTAAACTATTAATAACATAACATTCCTTACTTATCTCTAAACTTACTTAACTCTAAATTTAACTCTATTATGTGCAAATGTAATATGCATGTGTGTGTGTATAATTAAGTCCCAATCTTTAAAAGTTTAGCATCATTCCTCATTTCAAAAGCCACTAATCCTGTGTTCCTTTTTTCTCAGGAGTAACACATACAATAGCATCAATTCTGCTTACTGTATCTCAAGCCTGCCTTTCTCAAGGTTTCAACCCCTATGTCACAGTGTTTTGACTTCTGTACTCTCCAAACTGAACTAAACTCTTAGTCTCTCATTTCAATAATACATTTCTCCAATTTTTCATGTCACATGGTATGTGAAATCATTTCTGTCTTTGAAGCTCATAAGGTCTTTTGACACAAATCTGTGAAAAGCATTTAAGTCCACTTATGTCTCCAAGAAGTCTGCTTTCCTCAGAACTAAAATGGTTGTGCATTTATACAGATGCTTCTGAAATAACACCTATTGTTTCCAATAGCTTAAGAACCATCATAAATCATTTTCATCTTCTTGACTCTAACTTCAGTCAGCATCCATTTTCATCTCAAACTGGCTTCTGTCTTCTATCTCAAAGAACAATGTGTGTTTAAAATCCTAATATGTTGTCTTTGTGCCCCTGTAACCACCCAAACTAATTTACTAAGAATATATCTACTAAGACATTTATATATAAGAAATATAGTTTAACATTAAATTAAAGATTAACATAAATTCGTTACACTATGATCCAATGATCATTGAGGGATCTGAGCTACAGAGGGTGAAATTTAAATGTCTGGGATTTTCTATCTCGGGGGACCTTTCATATAACCATATAACTATATAAAAGTTTATGGCATGGAAACAGTCCATCTCACCCTACAAGTCCACCTGTTAAGAGCCCAAAGGACCCCAAAACCCAGCAGCAATAGATATTCAACACGACAAATAGTTACTTAAACAAAAGTTGTTTTTAATTATCTTTAAACATGAAAACACAATCAAACATTAACTTATCACTATTAACTAACCCAACTTAACCCCCTTCTAATTCTAAGCGCACATGTATGTAATGTGTGTGTAAATTTAAGAAAAGTTATTTGGTTCACAGTTCAATTTCACTTCTCATTCTTCCAAGTTCACTGGTTGCAGAAAATTCTTATACTGTGCACAGAATTTAACATGTACAAAGTTCACCAGGCTTTAGTGCTCGAAAGGTAAATGGTTACTGCTCAGGAAGGTTCTTGTAGGTTTGCAGAGGGAGAAGTGTAGTTCCAGAATTTCCACAACTGAGGTACCACCTCAATGTCTTGCTGATGAAACTTGCCCCATCAGGGTTCTCCAAATGATAGCCTCTTTTTTTTCAGACTACCACAGAGTTCCTTTCTGTTCCTGTTATTCAAAGAGAAACATCAGACAGATAGCACTTCCTGCCATCTGCCACCCTGGAGCTTCAGTTTCAGTTCCAACAAGCTTTTTCTGGCTTATTACAGCTTTCTGTGTCACACACAGTTAAAGACTCCCTTCTCTCTCTCTCTCTCTCTCTCTCTCCCTCTCTCTCTCTGAGACGCAAACTGCCAAGTTTTAGGTAAACAATAACCTCTCAATGACCTTTCTGTGAAGAGGTATTAGGAGACGGCCTGTCTCTTGCTGTGGCTTTTAAAGACAATAGTCCATACATTCACTTCAATTAATGGCCACATAGCATTCTTCATAACTTCTGTATAGTCACTGTAAATATGAATTCTTCAGTATTTCAAACAATATGTTTTAAACTGTGTTTATGTTACCTACACTGTTTTACCAGTTTATCTCCCAAAAGCATTCCCAAATATTCCATCATAGACCCAACATACTAATGTTATCATGAAGAAAGCATGTCTGCACCTCTAATTACTCAGGAGTTTGTGGAGGATCCATATGACATCAAAAACCTTGGCAATGTCCTACAGATGTGTAGTGGAAAGCATGCTGATTGTCTGTATCACTGCCTGATTTAGTGACACCAATAACTATGAGTGGAAAGCCTTGAAAAAGCAGTGGACACAGCCCAATCAATCACAGGCAAAACTCTCCCCACCATTGAGAAAACCAAATGGAACGCTGCTGTTGGATAGCAGCAAGAATCATCAAGGATCCATACCATTCAGAACATGCTTTGTTCTCACTACAACAATCAGGAAACATACCACCAGGTTCAGGAATAGTAGCTACCTCTCAACCATAAGAATCCTGAACAACAGACTCAATCAGAGACTCACTTAAGGACTCTTATTTTGCACATTATTAATTACTAAATATTTGTTTTTTTTCTGTATTTACACAGTCAGTTTGTTTATTTTTTTTCTTCATTTATATTCTCTCTTTTGTATACATATCTTTAGTACGGTTTACATCGATTGATGTAGTAATTCTGCTTGGCCCACAGGAAAAAGAATCTCAGGGTTGTATATGATTCCATGTAGGTACTCTGACCATAAATTTGAACTTTGAAGATTTGAAATTTGATGGATTTTATTTATTTGTGAATTATGACTATGAATTATTACTACCTACTTATTTTGCCATTGGTCTTCTGAACCAGAATTCCAGAAGTCAATATGGCCTCCATGCTATGTCTAAAAGTTATCAGGTTTAATAAAATCAAGACATTTATTAAGTGTATGGGTCCTCTACCGGCACCACCTACGGCTCCTAGAACGCTTCCACCAGCGTTGTCTCCGCTCCATCCTCAACATCCATTGGAGCGCTCACACCCCTAACGTCGAGGTACTCGAGATGGCAGAGGTCGACAGCATCGAGTCCACGCTGCTGAAGATCCAGCTGCGCTGGATGGGTCACGTCTCCAGAATGGAGGACCATCGCCTTCCCAAGATCGTATTATATGGCGAGCTCTCCACTGGCCACCGTGACAGAGGTGCACCAAAGAAAAGGTACAAGGACTGCCTAAAGAAATCTCTTGGTGCCTGCCACATTGACCACCGCCAGTGGGCTGATAACGCCTCAAACCGTGCATCTTGGTGCCTCACAGTTTGGCGGGCAGCAGCCTCCTTTGAAGAAGACCGCAGAGCCCACCTCACTGACAAAAGGCAAAGGAGGAAAAACCCAACACCCAACCCCAACCAACCAATTTTCCCTTGCAACCGCTGCAATCGTGTCTGCCTGTCCCGCATCGGACTGGTCAGCCACAAACGAGCCTGCAGCTGACGTGGACTTTTTACCCCCTCCATAAATCTTCGTCCGCGAAGCCAAGCCAAAGAAAGAGAAAGAAAAGAATTTTTTTATTTGGTAGTAATAAATATCTTTTCTTTAGCCATCATATAAAAGCCAAAGATTCCTGATTAAAACTGGCACAAAAGGCATGATATAATGGGCAGGAGTATTCCCTAAACTATATACTTCCGAGATATTTGAAACCAAAAATAAGTACAGTAAAACCCCAGGTATCCGGCACCTATGGGAACTATATCGGATAAGTCTATTTTCCGTTTACTAGCCTAACTAATACACCTACATTAAGAATAAGCAGTTTAAAAGATAAAAGACAAAAATATTACACTGTATTTACATTGAACAAACTTTACTTGCATGACTATATAAACCTTAAAACGTTGTACTTTATTTTCAGTCACATTCTTTCAAAGCATTTAACCACTGCTGCATCTGCAGGTTCCTTCCACTTCACGGAGCTGCCCGAAAGATGAACAATAACATTATAGATAATTAATGCCCCCTTCCCTAAGTTTACAGGTAAAGTCTCTGATCAGGGTGATTTTTACTATCAGTGATAAGGAGACACTTTAAGAGAGTCACTCCAATGGCGAATGTCATCAACCAACTCTTCATCCTGGGTGACAACATTGCTGTTTCACACAACTTTATTCAAACAGTTGAATATTTGCTCCCATCTTCATCAACAGTTATGTGTTACTTTAGAGAACATTTACTTTCATAATTTTAAACATGTTTTTTACTGATTATTTTATTCTTATTTATTTTAATTTTTAAATGTATTTTCCTCGATTATTTTTGAATATTTTAGTTTTGATTTTTCAAAGACTCATGTAAATCCAATGAACAGAATTTTACATTTTCTTTCTATGCAATATGATTTACAGAGTCCTTATTTCCCCTCCATACACCCTCCCCTCCCTATCCCTTAAATTAAACAAATACCAAAATATAAAAATACAATACTGATCATCGTGCCATTAGCTTCAAGGTAATTATGGAAAAGGATAGGTCTGGGTCCAGGGTTGAGGTTTTTGAGTGGGGAAAAGCTAGGTTTGAGGAGATGCAAAAGGATTTCCAAGGGGTGGATTGGGACAATTTGTTTTCTGGGAAGGATGTAATAGAGAAATGGAGGGTCTTTTAAAGGAGAGATTTTAAGAGTACAAAATGTTTATAAACCTGTTAGGTTGAAAGGTCAGGTCAAAAGTTTGAGAGAGCCATGATTCTCAAGGAATATTGGAAACTTCATTCGAAAAAAGAGGAAGAACTACAATAAATATAACGGGAAAAAAGGAGATGTTTGGGTACTATATTGAATGTAAAAAAATATCTTAAGAAAGAAATTAGAAAAGCTAAAAGAAGGTATGAGGTGGCTATAGCAAGCAGGGTGAAAATAAATCCAAAGGGTTTCTTCTTCTTCTTTGGCTTGGCTTCGCGGATGAAGATTTATGGAGGGGTATGTCCATGTCTGCTGCAGGCTCATTGGTGACTGACAAGTCCCATGCGGGACAGGCAGGCACGGTTGCAGGGGTTGGTTGGGGTTGGATGTTGGGTTTTTCCTCCTTTGTCTTTTGTCAGTGAGGTGGGCTCTGTGGTCTTCTTCAAAGGAGGTTGCTGCCCGCCAAACTGTGAGGCACCAAGATGCATGGTTGGAGGCGATATCAGCCCACTGATGGTGGTCAATGTGGCAGGCACCAAGAGATTTCTTTAAGCAGTCCTTGTACCTCTTCTTTGGTGCACCTCTGTCTTGGTGGCCAGTGGAGAGCTCGCCATATAACACAATCTTGGGAAGGGGATGGGCCTCCATTAGCAAAAGGAAAGTGAGAGATAAAATTGGTCCAATAGAGAATCAGAAAGGACAAATGTGTGTGGGGCCAAAAGAGATAGAGGATGTCTTGAACAATTTCTTTTCCTCAGTATTTACTGAGGAGAAGAATATTGAACTGTGCAGTAATTAAGAAAGAGGTAGTACTGGAGCTTTTGAAACATATAAAGGATAAGTCTCCAGGTCATGACAGGATTTTCCCCAGGACCTTGAGAGAAGTTAGTGAGAAAATAGTGGAGGCTCTGGCAGTGATTTTTCAAATGTCATTAGAGACGGGTATAGTGCCAGAGGATTGGTGTGTTGCGCATGTGGTTCCTTTGTTTAAAAAGGGTTTGAAAAGCAAGCCTAGCAATTATTGGCCTGTAAATTTGAGGTCCATGGTAGGTAAATTGATGGAAAGCATTCTTAGAGATAGTATATATAAGTATATGGAGGGACAGGGTCTGATCAGGGACACTCAACACAGATTTGTGTGTGGAAGGTTGTGTTTGACCAATCTTGTTGAATTTTTTAAAGAGATGACAAGGAATGTTGATGAGGGTAGAGCAGTGGATGTTGTCTATATGGACTTCAGTAAGGCCTTCAATAAGGTTCCGCATGGGAGGTTAGTTAGGAAGGCTAAGTCCTTGGGTATTAATTTGGAGATTGTCAAATGGATTCAACAGTGGCTGGAAGGAAGATGCCAGAGAATAGTAGTAGATAATTTTTTGTCAAGATGGAGACCGGTGACAAGTGGTGTACCTCAGGGTTTGGTATTGGGACCATTGCTGTTTGTCAGATATATATTAATGATCTGGAGGATGGGGTAGTAAATTGGATAAGTAAATATGCAGATGATACTAAAATAGGGGGAATTGTGGATGATGAAGAGGGTTTTCAAAGATTGCAGAGGGATTTAAACTGCTTAGAGGAGTGGGCAGAAAGATGGCATTTAGAGTTTAATGCTGATAAGTGTGAGGTGCTTCATTTTGGAAAGAATAATCAAAGCAAGACATGTGGTAAATGCGAGGGCATTGAAGAATGCAGTGGAGCTGAAAGATCTAGGAATAATGGTGAATTGTTCCCTGAAGGTAGGAGTGCATGTGGATAGGGTGGTGAAGAAGGCCTTTAGTATGCTTGCCTATATAAATTAGTGCATAGAATATAGGAGTTGGGAAGTAATGATGAAACCGTACAAGGCATTGGTGAGGCCAAATTTAGAGTACTGTGTGCAGTTCTGGTCACCAATTTATAGGAAGTATATTATCAAGATAGAGAGAGTGCAGAGAAGATTTACAAAAATGTTGTCTGGGTTTCAGCATTTGGAATACAAGGAAAGATTGAGCAAATTAGGTATTTATTCCTTGGAACACAGAAGGCTGAGAGGGGATTTGATAGAGGTGTTTAAAATAATGAGAGGGATAGATAGAGTTGATGTGGAAAGGCTTTTCCCATTGAGAGTAGGAGAGATGGATACAAGAGGTCATGGGTTGAGAGTTGACAGGCAAAGGTTAAGAGTAACATGAGGGGGAACTTCTTTACTCAGAGAGTGGTTTCTGTGTGGAATGGGCTTCCGGGAAAGGTGATGGAGGCAGGGTCAATTTTGTCATTTAAGAAAGAGTTGGATAAGTATATGGATGGGACGGGGATGGAGGGATATGGGCAGAGCGCTGGTAAGTGGGATTAGAGGAGGGTACAAACCTCGCCTGGGATGTCCAATAGTATTTTTTTTTAATCTGGCAATTTTAAGATCCCCAATTTATATTCCTATGTCAACTTTTCCATGGAGACTCTAGACACCTCGGCATTCCACAAAAAATTTCTGACACATCCATTGAACAACGAAATAGGCAATGTTTGAAAAAGATATTGTAGTCTTGGAATCATCTTCATTTTTACACAGTTAACTCTACCCACTAACCTTATGGGCAGAGTTTTCCATCTGGCCAGGTCCTCCTCAATCTTCTAGAGCAAATAGAAATAATTTAACTTGTAGATATTGCGTAGTTCTTTTTCCATTCTTATCCCTAGGTATTTCATGCCTTCCTGCAGCCACATGAATTGGCTTTCCCATTGATAGCGTCTATAATCTCCTTTTGACAAAGTCATAATTTTGATTTTATCCAGATTAACCTTGTACCCAGAGACCTTCCCATAATCGACAAGTATAGTCCTCAGTTTGGTCAATGACCCCTCAGATTCCATCAAACACACTAACACATCATCAGCAAACAGGTTGATTTTGTGTTCCATACCTTAAATCCCTTTATGTCTGGATCCTGCTGAATGACTTTTGCCAGTGGTTCAATAGCTAGTATGAACAGAGCTAGGGACAGTGGGTAGCCCTGCCTAATAGATCTACTCAGTGGGAAAACTGGAGACAACTGCCAGTTTGTGAGGATTTTAGCCTGGGGTTTATAATACAATGAGCTTTCCCAATTCATAAATGTTTGATCCAGTCTAAATTTCTCCAGTGTCTTAAACAAATAACCCCACTCCAATCAATTGAAGGCCTTCTCTGCATCCAGGGATACTGCCACTCTCAGGTCCTCCCTTAACTGTGCTAGATGTATTATATTAAGCAATCTAGCTATGTTATCTGTTGATTGCCTCTTCTGGGCAAATCCCCCCTGATCCAGGTTTATTAATTTTGGTAGATGCTTTGTCAACCTATTGGCCAATATTTTTAAAATAATTTTATAATCTGCATTCAATAATGATAAAGGCCTATAGGAGGAGGGTTTCAATGGGTCCCTGTCTTTTTTTGGGATCATTGTAATGATCATTGTTGAAATGGTCTCTGAGAGGATATGTTGTCTCCACCACCTGATAAACCATTTTCATAAGGAGGGGCATTAAAAGGTCTTTGAATTTTCTATAAAATTCAATAGGAAAATATCCTCTCTCGGTGATTTATCCACTTGCAGATGACTCAGAGTATTTTCAATCTCGTCTCTAGAGAAAGGAGCATCTAGATCCACTTGAACCTCCTAGTCCAAATTTGATAATTCAAATGAAACCAAAAGATCATCTATTTTGGCACGGTTCCGCCTCCCCCCCCCCCCCCTTCTGATTTATTTAATTCTTTATAGAACTTACTAAATATATTCTTTATTTCTCTTGGCTTATATGAAATCTGGCCTTCCCCCATTGGAATCACATTAATTGTCCTAGAGACCTCTTCTGCCCTCACCTGCCAGGACAAGACTTTATGGGCCTTTTCCCCCGCCTCAATCGTAAAATTAGCTTCTCTGTTTTGTGTGTCTGCAATGATTTGTATTTGAGCTTTTTATTGACTAAATACTTATATTTTCCTCAGATTCTGATCTTTATTTGAGCTATGTCCTGTTCCAAATTATTACTTTCCTTTATATATCCCCTTTTTCCCCCTTTAATGTAGCCAAATTATCTGGCCCCTTAAATAAGCCTTCAACGTGTCCCAAATCAAAAAATTGTTATCAGTAGAGGGGCAGTTTATCTGGTAGAACAGTTCTATCTGAGTTCTAACTAGGCTACAAAACTCCGGTTTTCCCAACAGCAATTGATTTAGACACCATTTATATGCCTTAGCCTGCTTATCTGGCATTATGATGGACAAAGTCAGGGGTGAATGGTATGACAGCAACCAAGCCATGTATTCGGATTTCACTATCCTACTTTCCAACTGGACTAATGCCAGAAAAAAATCAATTCTAGAATAGGAATCGAGTTGCCTTGAGTAAAAGGAGTAATCCCTTTCTCTTGGATTCAGCCTTCTCCAAGTGTCTATAAGATTCAAATCTTTCATGAAGGCTAGGGTGGAATTAGTTGCCTTAACCCTTGTCACTTTCTTGGCTGACATATCCATGACCGGATCCAGACAAAAATTGAAATCCCCTCCAATCAATATATTCTCACCCCACCTCAGATACTTTCAAGAATATATCTTGTAATAATTTTTCATCATTGAAATTCAGGGGATATATAGTAATAAGTGTCCAAGATCATGAGTATATTTGACAATGTATCATGAATCTCACTGTTGGGTCAATTACCACCCCCTGGGCCATTACTGGAACATCGTTTCCTATTAGTATTACCACTCCGCAGGCTCTGGAATTGAAAGAGGATGCTTCCACCTCACCTACCATCCCCTTTTTAATTTGGAATGTTCATGGTTTATGTGAGAGATGAGTAAAACTAATATGAAAATATGAAAGATGAAGAAAGCTAGTATGGATATATGTGTAATGAATAAAGCCAGTATGAATAGGGTAAGGGTAGATAATAGAATGTAGGAAGTAAAGTTAGTCTGAATAAGATAAGGGTCTTCTAGCCTTAGACAGAGTCAGCAAGGTCCGCATATGTAATTAGTAAGCCTTAGACATTAGCAAGTTCTGCATATAAGAGTTAGTAGCCCTGAGGGTTGGGAAAAGTGTGAATAAGGACAAAGGCAGGTTTGTGAATAAGGACAATAAGGACAATGACATGATGGGACACAGACAGGATACCCCCTGGTCCTCCAAGTTCACAGAAACAGCATGTAGGCAGCAGGATTGCCTAATGCCAAACTTATCCAGGAGGCAGAAGAATGTTAGGGGGAATGTTATAAAAGTTGGGTGACCCCCAGTATGTGTGTGTATTCCCAGGGTAAGGGGAAGCACCCAACTTTGCATTGTTGTATAATAAATGTTCTTTGTTCTCAATTTTTGTCTCGAGCAATTTCTGTGAAGGTACTTCTGTTTCTCACAAATGGGGGCTCGCCCGGGATCCCACTCCCTCCACTGACAGAGTGCCTGACGACGAGGGTAGGTGCACCCCGGCTGATTCAGCTGGACTCACGGACGGCGGGTGACTGGTCAGTGGATGAAGCGAGTGATATCCGAGAAGAGGCATTGAGAACAAACGACAGGAGGACGTTAAGGAAACGCGCTAGGAATAGCTACTGGATCCCAGTAAGAGGAATTTTACTTACCTGTTAGTATGGGAGGTGTGAGTAGCAAGAGAAATAGTCCTAAGGAAGGATGGGATAATCAGATAACTAAGCAAAGTCCGTTAGGATTAAAGCTATCTGATTGGGGTGCGGGGAGAACCCGCGGGAAAGACAAACAGACCACGGTCAGGTATTGCTGTCTGGAATGGGTTAAAAACCCGATAAAAGGGAATTCGGTATATTGGCCAAAGTTCGGATCCGATGAGGACTAGATGTGTCAGGCATTGAACATCTGGCTCTATCAAAATCAAAGAGATAATATTGAGAGCAGAGAATATGCAGCCTGCTGGCTCAGTGGATCAGTTGATCAACTGGTTTTGAATGAAAAGGAATGTAAGGACAAGAAGGATGAGGAACCTTTTGTCCCTGAAACAAAAGGATGGGATGTGTTACATTCCCTTCCTCCACCTTATGCTCCTCCTATGCCGGCTCCTATCTTTCACCTCTCTCCTATGCTCTACCCTTCTTCACCTTCACCTCCTCCCCCACAGCTAAAGAAAGGAGAAAAAAGTAGGGGTGGTATGATGACCCGTTCACAAAGTACTAGATTACCACCTCAATTGACAAGAGAGGGAGGAGACTTTGATTCAAAACAGTGTGAGACCCTCCAGGAGGGAAGAGCAGAACCCTTTGATTCATTTCCCGGAGAGCAGGAATCTAGACATTATAAAGGAGAGGATAAGCCAGAAATTAACTGGATGAGACCTTTACGGGAAGTTCCCATGGGAGTGGGTCTCGGTTTTGTAAATGTGCCCCTGACTAGTACGGAGGTGCGTAACTTTAAGAGAGAAATTACCTCCCTGATAGAGGATCCTCAGGGATGTGCCGAACAATTAGATCAATTTTTGGGACCAAATATATATACATGGGATGAGTTAACATCGATCTTTAGGGCTCTGTTCACTTTGGATGAATGTGGAATGATTCACCAGGCAGGGATTAGAGTCTGGGATAGGGAACACCATGGGGGACCAGAGGCGATACCTGGGGAACTTAAATTCCTCCTGGCAAAACCAAATTGGGATAAAAATACTAATGATGGTCGCACATTAATGGAGGAATATAGAGTTAATCTGATATAAGGAATCAGGGAATTTTAAGAAAGCATTTGAGGTTCCCCAAGGTCCCAAGGAGAACCCCTCTGCATTTCTGAATAGATTGCGTACGGCCATACAACAATATGGGGGTCTGGATATAGAATCCCCAGTGGGTGAACAATTGGTATTAATGGGCTTCATTACAAACTTAGCCCCAGACATTAGAAGGAAATTGCAGAAGACTGAGAATTGGCATGAACAGGGAATAACACAGCTTTTACAGATCGCACAAAGGCATACGTCCAGAGGTTTGAGGAGAAACAGAAAGGAAAGGCTAAGATTTTGATGCAGGCAGTCAAGGAAGTCGTGGAGGGACAGCAAGGAAAGGGTAGGGGCTGTGTGCCAGCTCCTGGACATTGGGAGGAACACCAGGAGTGGGGAAGTAGAGACCAGAGGAGAGGCAGGGGTAGAGGAGAATTACGGGGACGACAACCATTCCCGGGATCCCGTGGAGACCCTGGTAGGAATTGGGAAACAGGAGCATTAGTTTGCTACCATTGTAAAAAGGAGGGACACTTTAAGAGAGAATGCCCAATGCGAGCCAGGAGACGCGATCTTATGCATTGATGGAGGCAGATTATGAATAGGGGTGGTCACAGTTCTCAGTCAATACACACCGTGGGGCTGCACGGAGAACTATTGGTAAATTTAAGCAGAGGACCCCACAGTGACAAGATGACCTTTTTAGTAGATTCTGGGGCAACCCGGTCTAGTATTTTACAACCACCCGAGGGTGTTAAGATAGAGGGGTCAGTGATGTTTTCGGGAGTAGGAGAAAGAGATTTTACGGTCCCTGTATTAAGGGATGTAAGAATACAAATGGGAGAAAAGATAATAACAGAGGATATTTTACTAGTTCCCCAAGCTGGAGTTTGTTTGTTAGGACGAGATTTACAGGACCAATTGGCTATCGGCACCAGGCCACTGGAATCAGGTATCGGGGTTCAATTGTATGTATTAACCGAGGAGGATCGGGAACTAATAAGTCCTGGAGTATGGGCAAAAAGAGGCAATAGAGGAGTGTTAGATATTCCTCCCCTGCAAGTTACTTTAAAAGATCCTGAGCAAGTAATTAGACGAAAACAGTACCCAATTCCTATGGCTGGCCGAAAGGGGCTGCAGCCAGTAATTGACCAGTTGGTGAAAGATGGTGTACTTGAACCTTGTATGTCACCTTTTAATACCCCAATTTTACCTGTCCAAAAACCAGATAGTACCTATCGATTAGTGCAGGACTTGAGGGAGCTGAACAAAATTTTTCTCACCCGTCACCCTGTTGTACCTAATCCCTATACGATAATGGGTAAAATAGATCCCCATAGTAAATGGTTTAGTGTGATTGACCTCAAAGATGCTTTCTGGACCTGTCCATTAGCTACAGAGAGCTGAGACATGTTTGACTTTGAATGGGAAAATCCTTTTACTGGACGCAAGAATCAATACCGGTGGACGGTACTTCCCCAGGGCTTTACAGAATCACCAAATTTATTCGGCCAGGTCTTAGAACAAATACTAGACGAGGCCCCTCGGAGAGAGAATTGCCAGTTGATACAATATGTTGATGATTTGTTAATCATGGGAAAAACGTATGAATTAGTTAAACAGTATACTGTTGAACTTTTGAATTTTCTGGAGAATAAGGGTCTCAGGGTGAGTGAATCCATATTACAATTTGTTCAATCAGAAGTTTAATACTTAGGTCATCTGGTGAGTCAGGGGACTAGGAAAATAAGTCCAGAGAGGATACGTGGTATTCTCCAGATCCCACCTCCCAAGAATGCCCAAGAACTTAGGAAATTCCTTGGTTTAGTGGGATACTGTAGAATCTGGATTGAAAATTATTCTAGCCTGGTCAGATTTCTCTATGATAAACTCACGATTCTATGGGGCAAAGCTGTTGTCTGGACAGAGGAAAAGATTAAAGATTTTAACTTGGTGAAACAGTGCCTTATTAGTGCCCCAGTGTTGGCTTTACCCAACCTAAATAAGCCATTTGACCTGTATACCAATGCGAAAGGAGGTGTGGCCACCGAAGTATTAACACAAGAGAGGGCAGGCTGTAGACAGCCAGTTGCTTTTCTGTCAAAAGTTTTAGACCCTGTTTGTCGTGGTTGGCCAGAATGTGTGCAAGCCATCGCAGCCACTGCTATTTTAGTTGAGGAAGGACGAAAGATTACGTTTGGTGCCCCGATGATAGTTCACACTCCTCACACAGTCCGCAATATTCTCTTACAACGTGCTGGAAGGTGGCTTACAGACTCTAGAATTTTAAAATATGAAGTGATCCTAATGGATAGGGATGATTTGACCCTGATTACGAATAAAGAACACAATCCAGCAACTTTCTTGGTTTCTCCAAATTCTGACAATACCATAAATGATTTAGGGCATGTATGTTTAGAGGTAATAGATTTACAAATCAAAATTAGAGAGGATTTAAGTGATGAGCCTTTACAGGAGGGTGAAAGGTGGTTTATTGATGGATCTTCCCGTTGCATTGATGGCACTCACTATAGCGGGTATAGTGTAGTGGATGGGAAGGAAGGAGTAGTGATTGAAGCCGGTCGCCTTCCCGGTCATTGGTCAGCACAATCTTGTGAATTGTATGCCCTCTGTAGAGCTCTCCAGGGTCTAGAGAACAAGGTGGGCACGATCTACACAGACTCAAAGTACGCTTATGGTGTAGTGCACACATTTGGGAAGATCTGGAAAGAGCGGGGAATGATAACTGGGAAAAGACAAAAGTTCATCCATGAAAACTTAATTGTCCAATCTCTAGATGCTCTTACATTACCTGAGGAAATAGCTGTAGTTCATGTACGGAGCCATCAAAGTGGTGACAGTCCTGAAGCACAGGAAACAGACAGGCAGATGCAGCTGCCAAACAGGCTGCACTCACGGAGAAAATAGACATGCAGCTGTTACTGCTCACCCCATATGAGGTTCAAAAGACTCCCATCTTTTCACGGGAAGAAGCGGTTTACATGAAAGACCAGGAATGCGTCAAACTGTTGATGGGTTGTGGTGGATGGCAGAAGGACGCCAAGTGCTGAACAAAGCCTTGGCTCGGCAAATTATTGATCAGCTCCACCGGCAGACACACTGGGGAACACAGGCACTTGTGGATACTTTTGTACGGTCTTTTCATTGCTCGGGAATATACACTATAGCCAAGCAGAGTACTCAGGGTTGTCCAATCGGTCAGAGAGTAAATAAGAAAGTTATGCACCAGGTAATGCCTGGTGGTCGCGATATAGCTGTATGCCCGTTTCAACGGATACAAATTGATTTTACGGAATTACCTAAGATAGGGGTTTACAAATACCTCCTAGTGATGGTAGATCATTTCACATGAAGGGTTGAGGCTATCCCGACCCCTAATGATCATGCCAGCACCGTTATCAGGATACCACTGGAGTCTGTGATTCCACGATATGGTATGATTCAAACCATTGACTCAGATCGAGGTATACATTTTACCTCTCAGGTACTCCAGGGTGTGTGTAAAATACTGGGAATAGATTGGCAGCTACATACCCCATGGCACCCCCAGAGCTCAGGTCGTGTTGAACGAATGAATCAGACCTTGAAAAATCAGCTCACTCGACTTCATGAGGAAACTGGCCTCTCCTGGATTAAATGCTTACCCTTAGTTTTAATTAGGACTCGCACAGCTCCTCATAAGGACCTTGCTGTCTCACCATATGAAATGATGTTTGGTCTTCCTTACATGGGATTCCACACTGATACCCCTATCCCTGAGGCTAATGACCAGTACATATCTAAATATTTACAGGGACTTTCTACTTCACTATATGACTTAAGACAGAAGGGTTTATTAGCTCAAACCCCACCCCTGGAGTATCCTATTCATTCTATTAAACCTGGTGATTGGGTATATGTAAAAGCATGGCAAGATCATCAACTAAAACCTGACTGGGATGGCCCCTATTGTGTACTTTTGATTACAGACACTGCCGTGCGAACGAAAGAGAAGGGATGGAGCCACATACAACGAATTAAATGAGCTGCTGATCCACAGACTAACGACATTGATAATCTACCCTCCACCTGGCGTGCAGTCCCTCATCCTTCTGATCTAAAAGTTACACTACGTTGGGAAAAAATACTGTATTGCTGTTTTTACGATTTGTTGTTATGTTTACTTGTTGGTTCCCAATTCTTGGGAAATCACCAAATTGCTCACAATGTATTAAGTCCTCCTGGAACAGGAACAGCAGAGGTGACAATTATTTACCTTTAGAATTTAGACAGGGCACAGGTATAGAGTATAGTCATAGTGGGGTATGGGTTAATATAGGATCCCAACATGGACCAGGTGAACAGAATGACCCTAGTGGAGTAGATTTGATTTGTATTTTGGCCTCTACAGGTATTAAAAAGAGGAGTTTTAAAGAGATAGCACAAAGAAGATGGTAGGACAATGACAGATAGAATGTTAGTCAGAATTATACATGTGGCAGAGATAGAGTGAATACAGATGCTAATGTTCACAGACAGGCTGCAACTCACAGGTTCAGTGACAAGAAAACCCCCTCCCCAACTTGGTCTCCTGTAAGTCATCCTTTGGGTCACACAGACATTCGGAATGTTAAGCACCACTACTGTAAGGTGAGTTCCAGTTGTAAACGACGTAAGCTGCTCCAGAACACCACAGCTGCTTGGCATTTAAATCGTTTAATCAGACTCCAGGCAGCCTTGGAGATCATCACCGAACAGACGGCGATTGCCCTGAATTTATGGGCTGAAGAAAGACGACAGATATGAGCCACAGTTCAACAAAACCGCCTGGCTCTCGATTACTCGTTGGCTGCTGAAGGCAGCGTTTGTGAAAGACTAATTAATGACAATGCTCACAATGGTCAGTCGGTTAAAGACACTTCTTCAGGAGTTCAAAAATCTTCCCATGCCCAGGTTAAGACTTGGCAACCTTGGTCCGGTGTGGGATGGACTAGACGTTTTATTGGTAACTGGAGTCTGATACCCACAGCCCTTATAGCAGCTGGACTCGCTATTCTGGCCATTATGGTGCTCGCCTGCCTAAAGACTTGTGTGCAATATTTAATTCAACGGACCCCTCGTCAGATCACTAGAATCCAAAGGATGTATGTTTCTCAAACTCTGTCTGATGATGCTGAGACTGCAGTTCGTTTACTGACTCGCTGGGAAAAAGACCATGTTACGTTCCAGTTGAGAATTCACGAAGCGTAGCTAAAAGAAAGTGAGGATTGTGAGAGATGAGTAAAACTAATATGAAAATATGAGAGATGGAGAAAGCTAGCATGGATATATGTGTAATGAATAAAGCCAGTATGAATAGGATAAGGATAGATAATAGAATGTAGGAAGTAAAGTTAGTCTGAATAAGATAAGGGTCTTCTAGCCTTTTAGACAGAATTAGCAAGTTCTGCATATAAGAAGTTAGTAAGCCCTGAGGGTTGGGAAGGTGTGAATAAGGACAAAGGCAGGTTTGTGAATAAGGACAATAAGGACAATGACATGATGGGACACAGACAGGATACCCCCTGGTCCTCCAAGTTCACAGAAACAGCATGTAGGCAGCAGGATTGCCTAATGCCAAACTTATCCAGGAGGCAGAAGAATGTTAGGGGGGGGAGGGTACCTCTACACTGAAATGAACTGTATAAAAGTTCGGTGAGCCCCAGTATGTGTGTGTATTCCCAGGGTAAGGGGAAAGCACCCAACTTTGCATTGTTGTATAATAAATGTTCTTTGTTCTCAATTTTTGTCTCGAGCAATTTCTGTGAAGGTACTTCTGTTTCTCACAGTTTATAAGATGGACATTACATCTGCCGGGATCTTCTTAAGGTGTGCCAAGACTCTTTTTCCCTTAATCTCCCATTTAGCCCATTTACATTAAAAGTAATTAACAGCTGTTTTATCCATCACCCGAGTGCATCTTCATCTACCTCTCCCCCCCATTCTTGTCTTCCAATACTTACTTTCCTTCTCTTTTGTCTCGTGTTGACTCCTGGTGCAGATGTTCAAGTGCAGAATGAAACCTAAACAAACTGACAAAACCATAACCATTAATACAAAAGAATACATAACCCCCACCCCCCACATAGTCCCTTCTCCTTCTCCTCTTTTCCCCACTCAACTCCTTCTCTTCCTGGCACCCCTATCCCCTACACTGGTGCCAACTCCCCCTCTAACCTGGAGCCTGCCTGTGGCACCTAATAAGCCTCCCCACCTTCTCCATCACCTCAAAGCTCACCTCGTACCTTTCCTTTTTAAACTTACAAACTTTGTGACAAGCCAGTGTAATTATTCCCCCCTATAATATAATTACATATACATTAGGAACAGCCAGATCCCTTCTTATCCTTGGCCCACTATCTCCTTATCTTATTTGGGAATCCTCCTGGACTGCAACTAAGTTCTTAGCAACGCAGACAAGAACACTTTTAGGGTCGCTGCATATAATGCAAACCCAATACCTTTATTTTTTTTTTGCCATATCGAATTCCTCCTTCCTTTTACCAAATCTACGCTTATGTCCAGGAGAAAAATAACCTTTTCCCCTCCACTTCTAATGGGCCACTGCTTTGTTTCACACCCTGCTGTGTGCAGGATTTGTTCTCTCTCTCTTGGTATCCCCAATGTCTAATAAGGACCAAACAGAGTCTTTGCCCTGGCCTTGGTTTGGGGAATGGGGTGTGATGGGCGCCTTCCACCTGAAGTTCTTCTCCTCTCATTTCCATTCCCAATATCTCAGGAATCCATTTTTTAAAAAAAAGCCATGGGGTATTTCTCTTACTTCTCCTGTTTAAAGTCCTACAATTTTAATATTATTTCTCCTACTGGGATATCTAGTTTATCCCAGATCTTTTGCCTGTCCTTTACTCCCATGTCTTTATCCCTCGCTAACCTTTCTATACTGTCCTCCATCCTATTAACCCTCTTTTCCACCATGCTCACTCTTCCATATACCTCTCCCATAGCCCTCCTGAATTCCCCTATTTCTACTGTTAAGTCTTTTAAAACATTCCTCAATTTATTTTCAGAGATCTCGACCATTGCCTCCATTGGCTTCATGATATTTTTCATCGAGGGCTCCGAGCCCCCTCCTTCTCTCCTCCCCATTCTCTTCCTCTCTCCTGCCCATGATGATAGGCCTCCTAGTCGACCACTCTCCCCTTCTCCCTCCGTGTCACTCCCGATGCTACCTCCAGATGTACTGTCGACACCACCACCTCTACCATCTTCACTGTTGACCTCGTCACCATCACCGCTTCGCTGTCTCTGCTGCCCTCGAGTGCAGCCTGAACCTCCACCCTCCACCACGTATTCCAGCACTCGGGATACGTGGTCGGGATCACCTGACTTCCCTGTAGTATCCCCCATGCCATCCCTCTCTGCTTGCTCTTGCCACTGTCTGCCGGGCCCACCTCTTTTGCCACCATCGCCACAGTCGCTATTCCCACCTCTGCTATCCTCACTCTTCCTGCCGCCGCAGCCACTCACACCGTTGCCACTGACATCACTGCCTCAATGCTTCTGCTGCGTGCAGGTCTCCTCTGTGGTGCCGGCATTGTCTCCTCTCCGACACTTTCTCTCTCACTGCCTCTTCTAGCCCATTCCTGCTGGTTCCCATGGGCCTCACCTTGATGTGCAGGCATCAACTCTCCCTACACTTTCTCCTGGACCTGCCGACGAGCGGGTCCTGTTGTCCTCCAATCCGGCAGCCTTAGGAGGTAAGCTGGTTTTTTCTTCACGTGGGTGCCTCGAACAGGCCCCACCATTTTCTTTGCATGAGGCCACCTCTCCTGGTTTTCATGCTGTGCTGGGATCATTGTTCCTTCCTGAATTATCTTTTTTTCTTTCTTCCCATATCTATGTTTTAAACTTCTTATAGCTGTTTTTTTTCTGCCACTTTTCTGTCATTGTTCTGGCTGTTTTTTAACTAGCTAACTCGTGAGCTCTAAAAATCACATTTACCCCTTACTCTTTATTACATGACTCTCCATTTTCTTCGTTATTTTTGCCGGTTATTTGAGGCTGCTGGTTGCTTGAATTCTGAATACTGTACCACAACGCACACTGAAAGTGCTCTCCATGCTTTCTCTGCCAAGCCATCATATTACATTGGCCCAAAGTCAGTATCCTCTTCCAGGTCAACATCATAAGTATTGGAGGCCCAGGTAACATTCAGTTGGCTAGGTTGAGCAAGCCATATCACTTGCACGCCTGATACTCGATATTTTACTCCAAACTTTCTCCTGAAAGTAATTTACCATGATAACAGAGGAAAATATTATTTCTCAAAACCTTTGTGAAATACTGCAGCATTGCCATTGATTTTAGATATACAGCATGGTAACAGCCCCTTCTAGACCACGAGCCCATGCGACCCAAATACCCCAGTTAACCTACAATCCCCTTAGAATTTTGGATTGTGGAGGAAACCGGAGTACCCGGAGGAAACCATTCAGTCATGGGTAGAACGTACAAACTCCTTCCAGACAGTGCCGGATTCGAACCCCAGTTGCTGGTGCTTTAACAGCACCATGTTAATTGTGCTGCCCTGACTTCTAGGAATATTTTATTCATTTGAAAGTGAGCATTCAGAATGATATTGAGAACTTTGGGAAAATGCATCAGGAGCACTGAACCCCAAAATAGACATTAGTGGTGAACAACCATACAAACTAATATGACCACTCTGTAGGGCATCTTTTGCCTGATTGGTGGAAGACTTTTTGGTTCCCCCACTGTTCTTATCAGAAACTTAAGAACTTATGGAAGAGGTGCAGAGGAAAGTCATGCTCAATCATCAGGGAGAGGAGGAATTACGATACACTATTGGGAATAAGGTGGAAGAGCCCTTTTAGGAGGTCAGAATCAACAGGTCACTGAACAGGCTCACTGGAGCTGCACATATGCACACACACACACACACACACACACACACACACACACACACACACACACACACACACACACACACACACACACACACACACACACACACACACACACACACACACACAAATCCCCTTGCCCACTCTCCCTACTCCACTGGACTGAAAATTTGATGGCGTTTTGTTATTGACTGTTGAGTTTGGATAACTGCCCCCCCAAATAACTTTGAGCAGCATACCTTGAAAGGCAACATCAATAGCAGAGAAAATGGCAGAATCGACTATATAGCCAAGCTGATTGGATATATGGTAAATATTAACAGGATTAGACAAAATCAACATGGATTTCTTGAAAGAAAATTGGGTATGGCAAAACTGCTGCAGTTCTTTTGAGGGTGTAACTGGTAAAATAAATAAGATAAATCAGTGCATGTTCAGTTCAAAACATTGAAAAGCCTTTCAATGAAGTCATAATTTCCTGCTATATTTTTTGTTTTCATTTCAGATTTCCAGTAATTTGAATTTCATTGTTTTGTTTATCAATTTTCGTGCCCATCTTTCTGCTCCATTTAAAAGTAATTTCTGAATATATTCTGTCCCTGTGTTTTAGTTGGTATAACATGCTTAATTTATCTCTTATTTCATTCAGAATCTGGGCATGCTGGTGGTCCCTGGCCACCATTTACATCTTATCACACAACAGGTGCATGTGTTCATCTTTCAGATATGGTTGCAATAGTGATCACACTTTAATATTAAACTTGATCCAATGATGAGAATTAAGTAACTAAATTGTTATTATGTTCTGCACACATTGTACCTTAACTTCATGTTTCATCTTTATATGCTTCATCTCCACAATCAGGATGAGGGAGTTGCTCAATTCAAGCTTGGACACTCCTTGAGGTTGATCTTTACTCTCTCAGCGTAATTATGGTTGATACTGTCATATGCATTATTAAGATGTCTATGTTTAAAATGCCATTATTAGTGTGAACTGTCCACGATGAAATTTTAAGTCATCCACTTTGTAGAAGGAAATAGAAAAGCAGAACTTATTTAAAAGATGATTCATTCAAAAGTGAGTTCAATCTGGATGTAGTTTCCAACAAGGAGAACATCTGATTAAGTTCTACATATCAAAAATCACGAGTGTTAAGCTCAGGCTGAAATCTTTTGTGGTGGAGCAAAACTTTTTTTTAGCTTCATTCTTTGTTTAGTCCATATTTTTCTACCCTGGGAAATCCATGTGTAAATGGAGGGAGACACACTCTAATTTATATTTGGAGCTATGAGGGAGCAGTTTCCTAATGGTGCATCATACTTACAAATACAGTGACTCATCCAACATTTGCCAAATTATGGGTGAACATGAAGAATTATCTAAAAACCCACCAGGAACACAAACTTTGTGATCTGCCACCATGACAGGAACTTGCTAACTGGTGATGGTCAAAGTGGATAACTAGTTAATGTGCGAGCAACTTACAGTGATCCTATCCTTGCCACCAGAGCAGGTGCCTTCCCACACACAGCTCATGCTGGTAGAAGATTAGAGCCCAATATCTTACCATTCAAGAGCTGAAGCAAAGTCCAATGTTCAACCATACCAATTCATGGCAGTTCAGAAGTTTTAGATTGCTATGCCCATGTAAAACCCATATAAAATCTCACTAGGCAAAGTTTCCTTAAAAAGCCAATGGTCTAAGTTGCACAATTAAGCATTGAAGAGAATGCACTTGCCACTACTTTGGTGGAGCAAATCACTTCAAGAGTTCCAGTCCTTAAAGGACCGCCTCTAACAAGCCACAGCACTGCAACAAATGGTATGTTCTGGTGTTTATCTTAAAGTATATAGACAGCGGAGAGAGGAAGAGAGGGATCCATGTAATTTTAGACAATTGCCTTAATTTGGAGAGATTGAAGGTAACAATAGTTGGCGGAAGGTGGCCACAGGAATGTCCTCTTACACGTTGCACCATGAGCCTCAGAAGATAAGTCATGATGAGAGGTGTCCATACATAGAATCTAAATCTCAGAATGAATTCTCATTGAGGAAGTCTGGCATCTTCAAGTGGAGTCATGTACACACAGTGCACAAAGATCAGGGAAGTCAGACTGAATGAAGATAGACAGCAAAAATATAATTGTTTAAAAGCACCAATGATTCATTAATTTTAGAATTGAAACTCCACTTGTAAATTCACTCATATGGGGGCAGACCAGTGTCGGATTAATTACCACCTGGGCACCTAGGCTGAGCTTTAGTAAGAAATCCCCCCCTCCCCCCGAACTTGCCCCCCTCCCCTCGTGTGCTGCCCTCTCCTCACATATTCTAAATTTATCTGTATTCAGGCTGTACGTGTGTACGCTGTGCTCAGCAATAGCAGGATAGAATTGATAGGCCAAGGTGGCAATAACCCTGTGGAGAGGGGAGGGGTTGAACCGATAGTGGGGTGCCTTGGTGCCGGCCACTGGTGGGGATGTCATCACCATCACACAGGGCTGCATTTGGGGCAGTTTGTCCGGTCCCTGTTCAGTTCTCTGCTGTACAATACCCACCCTGGCTTGTACCAGCTGCCTCACCTTTCAATCATTTGCAGCAACCATTGCAATTTGCAAACTCTGGGTACAATTTCCAGAAACTGCTCTGTCATTCATAATTTAAACAGCATGAATATCTGCTCCCGTGTCAAAGAGTCCCGGGTTAATTGAATCAGTTGTCCTCGACTTTTCGGTGAATGAGGCTGGCGCTTCATGAGCCGAGCTCTGCTGCAGGAGGCAGTCCTCAGTCTCGCGCGCACTTCTACAAATGCAAGCGTTGATTGACACAGAGCTCTGAGACCGGCAGATCCTGAATTAATAGTTGGGTCCAAGACCCCCGCTGCTGATTGTGTGAATGCAGTACTTCCACGACTGCAAGGAACAAGCCTTGATTGAGCAACTAGTATGACTACATTTCACTCCTATGTTTAATGTTGTACTCGTACTACATGCATAATAAAATATCATAAAGACAAGTTATATGAATCAATTACACACCAACCCTCTAGCATGTGGATCACGATAGGGGGACATGGTTATTTTGTTAGTGATTTATCCGTCTCAGCATGCTGCCCCAGATTATTTAATAGATGGTGTTCCCTTCATATGGAAGGCTGGAATAACAGGGAAGAGTTTAGGAGTCCCCCACTGTCCCACGGGTCCTGACAGCACGACACGACAGCAGTCGTTCGGTGCATGTTGCCAGCAGTACTAGGTCATGTCGTGATGGTCATGGCGGGGCTCTAAACTCTTCCTTGTTATCCGGCATACTGGAAATTATGGGAAGGATTCAACCCCCACCCTCCCCAATCCTCCACCTTCCCACCAAACGATTAGATTTTTAATGTCTCTTGGACTGAATTGGACTTTAAAAATCTAATCATTTGGTAGTGGGAAGGTGGAGGATTGGGGAGTGGGGGGTTGAATTAAAGCAGCTCGCCCAGAGTGCTTGGAGGCAGTTAGTAGCACTCTGGTCAGTCTGGTGGGGCTGGTGGGTCATGCTGGGTGATTGACTGAGAGGCCACCAGGAACTCTGGGCAAGCTACTTTAATTCAACCCCTACCCCCCAATCAGTCTCCATCTTCCTACAAAACTATTATCAGAATCAGAATTTATTGTCATGAACAAGTCACAAAATTCTCTGTTTTGTGGCAGCATCATCGAACAAACATTTATATTATGAACCATCTTACAACACTAATATATAAAAATAAATAAAAATTGTAGTGCACACAATGTAAAGCAGAGTCTTTGGTTCATTGATTATTCAGAAATCTGATGGCAGTGGGAAGAAGCTGTCCCTGGGCCACTGAGTGCTCATCTTTAGGGTCCCACACCTCCTTCCCGATGGTAGCAGAGTGAGAGGGTATGGCCTGGGTGGTGGGGGTCTTTGAGGATAGAGGCTGCTTTTTTAAGACACCGCTTCATGTAGATGTCCTCGATGGAAAGAAGTCTAAGACCTCTGATGTCGCAGGCTGAGTTAACAACCCTCTAGAGTTCATTGTTGTCCTGAGATTTGACACCTCCATACCAGACAGTGATGCAACCAGCCGGAATGATCTCCATAGTACACCTGTAGAAGTTTTCAAGACTCTTTGGTGACATACCAAATCTCCTCAAACACCCAACTGGTGAAACGTCTTCATGATTGCATCAACGTGGAGGCTCCAGGACTGATCATTGGAGATATTGACACTCAAGAATTTGAAGTTCTTGACCCTCTCCATTACTGAGCCCTCAATGAGGTCTGGGTCGTGTATCCCTGACTCCCTCCTGAAGTCCACAATCATCTCCTTGGTTTTGCTAACATTGAACGCAAGGTTGTTGATGTGACTATTAGTTATTAACATCTCTCTGACTGAATTAGACTTTAAAAATCTAATAGTTTGTTGGGAAGGTGGAGGATCACCACATGCCACAGCAGAAAATCTTCCTGCCACCACTGTCAGCTCCCAGAAAATACAGTGCGCATCACCTCGGCAATGGGGTGACGCCGTCTCTGACCCACAGTCACTGGCTTCACCCACATCGACCTGCAGTAAGCGTGAAATTATAAACCGAGACCAGGCTACCCTTTACAGAGAAGGGTAAAGCCTGGAGGCTTGGGCTTCCTGACCCTCTGGTTCCCTGGGCTTCAGCCTACTCAGCCTAATGGTTAATCCGCCACTGGGGCAGACAAGTTGTTGAAAAGTGATTGTCATTAGTCATATCATTGAAAATCCATCATGATTGCAGTGGCCCTAATGTTTTTTTGGCAAATTTAATGGGGAACTAGGGGCAAATAACTCAAGTTCATACCATTGCATTGAGTTCAGTTCCCAGTCCTTTTGGCAGGAGAAGTTACAATCTCAATACCCTTTGGAAAAATAGAATATATCTGATAGCAACATCAGGATTGTCACATTTAACTGTTTGTAAGGTGCATAGTTATCTTCAAAACTAAATCATTAGCTGGATAGAAGAATAAACAAGAAAGGTCTTTGTGACCTTTTTCTGACCTTAACTCTAAGTAACTGACCCTTCTTTGTATTACTTTAGCACATAACAGCATGCTATTCTTCATCTTTTGATGCAAACTAAGAAAACATGTTGTTAAGGGCTTTTAAACTCAGAGAATGCTGCTCTGAAGCCAACACAAAAACACTTCACAGTGGCTCACCCTGCAATTTAGTCTTTCTTCCCGTATATTAGAGAACCGAGCATCCCACAATTGGCAACGTTAAGCCTGGTAGGTAGTGTTGCCATGGCTACTAAAAGCTAAATGTTACGAAGCAATAGATGATGGTCAATTATTACATTGGTCAAAGAAACATAAAGACGGCAGATGCTGGAATCTAGAGCAGACAATGAGCTACTGGAGGAACTTACGGGTCAGACCATCCATGGGTAGAAATGGTCAGTCAGCATTTTGGGTCAGGACACTTTATCGAGATTAAAGAATCCTTGATAAAGGGTCCCAACCTGAAATGTTGACTGACTATAATTAACATTGAATTATTTCACTAAATTGGCCTGTTCTTTCTGGTAATTGTATTGGATGTATGAGCCAAGGACAATTTACTGGCAGACTTCCAGTTTGATTGATTCTGCTTGCTTGACAAGTCATGGGCAAGAATCTTGTACTAACAAGGAGGTGTGCCTTGCCAGGGTCCTTCCACCAGTTTATACAGCATATATATAATAAGAAAAGAATCTTCTGATTAATATGCTTCCTTCCTTTACACTGAATAATAAATGCAAGGCAATATCACCCTGAACAGTTGAAAATGCAGAGAAAATTTGGGGAATGAGTTTACTGATGTTTGCCCCTTTGCAAGAGTTGAATTTCACAATAACATTGTGTAAAGGTACCCTGCATATTTTCTTATTGGAGACGATCTTGAGGACTAGTATCGAGGGGAGCCCACAAAGTCAGTAGATTAGATGCTCATCTGGCATCTTGCAGTGGGACTGAGGCAGTGATTATTCACCTGAAGTACTTTCCCAATTTGTCAGTGGGTCACCAAGGCAATAATCTGGAGCATACCAGGCCAAATTAAGTTGGATTCACTAAATCTGTGGTCCTTGGCCCCCTGCATTTAATTAAGCTGGGTGCAAAGAGTTGACTCTAATCCCCAGGAAATTGAGCAGTGAGGCCTCACGTGAACATGGCTACAGACAGTGTGCCACTAGACCTGGACAACTTTTGACAAGAGGCAAGGCAAGAATAGGGTCTCACCTCCTGTCAAAGCCAATATTTAGAGACAGATAAAGACTTTTAAAATTGTGCAAATAATTTTAAAGCATGAGAAGATTTTTTTGGAAATAGAAACCACAAATTAATTTAAATCATGAACCTAAGGAATGCTAAAAAATACATAAAAATAAAATAAATAAAAAATCAAAGTGCAAATTAGGCTAATGTAAGATAGCATAGTGTAATGGTGGAAAATCCCCACAGATCCAGACCCTGTTATTGTATTCCATGTGGAGTCCAGTAACAAATATACCTGTATCCATCATTTAAGCTTATCATAGTCTAAAGGTAGGACTTAACAGTCCATGAGCAGCTGATTGTGGGGAGCTGTTTTTGCATCTTCATGGAGTGGGGTATTCAGATCCACACAAACTCCACTTTCATTGACCTGCACCATCCGTGGGAGGGTGAGTAGCCACCCACATCAAAGCCTCAGATAGGGCATTTCACTACATTGTTTTGGTCAAGGATAAAAACTAAGGCAGCTCAGGACATGAATTTACAGTGAGCTAAATAAGATAATAACTGAGGCAGTTCAGGACATGAACTTACAGTGAGCTAAATACGATTGTTCTTGTCATTTTGTTAAAACACGGTAACTTGCTGGAGCTCTGCCACATATATGAGATTATCCTTCTTTAGCAATTCTGAGTGGTGATATATTATAATCCACTCACCTATGAAGCGAGAGTTTGTTGATACTAATTGCTCAAGAGATAGACATTATCTGATTAAGCAATATATTAAATCTTGCAAATACCTAATTGAGTCTATTGGAATTATATTATTTGCATTAGCTACATGTAAGTTTGACATTGATTGATGACATCTTGCATTCTTAAATGTAATATGAGAAATATATATCATTACAGGTTTCATCATGAAATTCATTATCAACAAATAAATAGAGGTATGTTTTCAAGGAAAAAAGGAAGGATATATTACTACAAGTCTATCTATCTGTGAAAAATATATCCTTCAAATCTGTTTTATTTCTCACCTTAAACTATGTTGTCTAATTTTAGATTGCTTACCCTTGGAAAAAGATTGTGACAACCTACCCCATATATGCCCTGTGTAATTTGATAGGCCCTTTGGGACAGCATGGTTGGCATAGCGGTTAACGCAACGCCTTTACAGTGCCAGTGATCGGGACCAGGGTTCAAATCCCACGCTGTCTGTAAGGAGTTTTTATGTTCTCCCCATGTCTACATGGGTTTTCCCTGGAGACTCAATTTTTCTCCCACCATTCAAAATGTACCAAGGGCTGTAAGTTAATTGGATGTAAATTGGGTGGCACGGACTTGTGGGTGAAAATGGCCTGTTACCGTGCTGTATGTTTAACTTTAAAATTTAAATAAATAAATTCAGTCTTTTTTGCTCCAGTAAACATTCCAGCATATCCAAGTCCTCCACATAACTCAAGCCCTCCAGCCAAGACAATGATCCTGCGAACCTTTCTTGCACACTCTTGAGCTTGGCACATCATTCCTATAGCATGGCAATTGGAACTGTACACAATACTCCAAGAGCAGAGGAACATGAGATGTGTACAATTGAAAGCCAATGTCCCAACTTCTGTACTCAGTGCAATGACAGTTGAAGTCAAACATGCCAGTTGCCTTCTTCCCACTCTGTTACCCATCTCACCACTTTCAAATGTGTATTTGTACCCTATTTCTCCCTGTTCAACATCACTCCAAAGGTCCTTGCTATTCACTCTGTGTCTCACTTCCTAAAAAGCATCACTTTGTACTTGTGCAAGTTAAATTCTATCTGTCATTCACTTGCTTACTTTCCCAGTTGATTTTGATGCTCCTGTTATCTTTTTCAATGCCCACTTTACCATGGCAAATGTACCGATCATGCCAATCCTTTTGCTTCCATATCATAATTATACATGATGAAAAATAAATGACTCAACTCCAATCCTTGCAGAACACCACTGGTTACAGATCTCCAATCAGAAATGAATTGGATTAGTTATTGTCAGGTGCTCTGAAATACAATGAGAAACTTTGTGCTGCATACTATCCAGATAAGTCATCCATACTTTGGTATAAAATAAAATAAAAGTGCAGAGTTTGGTGTTATAGAGATAAGGTTCTATTAAAATAATGCAAGGGCTTTATCTTTAATCTGTTCAGGAGTCAGATAACTTCACCCCAGTGACCCCATTCTAACCGCTGCCTGGCTTTTACCATCTCCTCTAGGAGATGGAATAGTCTATCCTCAGTAGAGGCCTCACCTTTGTCCTCTTTTATCTCCATCTCATTGAGTCCCGCTTAAGCCATGATGATGAACTCTTTTTCCAATGTCTCAGTCTGTGCCCATTTGTTCCTCTAGGATTCACTCTCCCCCACTGCAGACCCCTTCTCCCACTTTAAACCTTCTTTCTCCCCTTGGACATCTCGTTCTAGCCTCCTGTCACCTCTGGATGTTTATTTTTCCAAATGCTGCCATGATACCAACTGTCTCTATTTCACTGCTTCCCTCACTTATTCCAATCTCATCCCCTCAGAACGCTCTGCCCAGCACTCTCTCCAAACCAATTCCAACCTCACTATAAAACTTGCAGACAAGGGGGGCAGTGTTGTGATCTGGCGCACTGTCCTCTACCTTGGTAAAGCCAGGCGATTGGTCTCAGACACCTCCTTTTATTTACTTCTTGAACAGGACATCTCTCAAAAAACATCAAGCTACTGTCTCATGCATTATCTTTGACCTCATCACTTCCAGTCATCTCCCTTCCACAGCCTCTAACTTTATTATTTTCCAACCCTGCACTGTCCAGTTGTACCTCCTACTGAAGATACACAAATCCAGCAATTTTTTCCCGAGCCCTCCTGGGCCCCTAACTTCAGCCATTGAGAAGGAGACCCAGGCCATAGTAGAAGCTGTACCCCACTGGAGGAACTACCTGGCCAAAAACCCATTCACCCCGCTGACTGATAAAAGTGCAGTCGCCTTTATGTTCAATAAGAAACAGTAGGGGGAAATTAAGAACCACAAGATCCTGAGGTGGAGAATTGAACTATCCACCTGCAGCTATGAGATCTTGTATTGCCCCTGTTCTGTGGAACATGTGCTAATGTGCAGTTGGACCATCTCTAAGCCCTCCACAACAACCTCTGCCACCCAGGGCTACCAAGCTCTACCACTCCATTAGAGCCCATAACCTCCCTTTCTCAGTTGAAGATAGCAGGTTACTGAACTGGAGCTGCCTGGTCTGTGCTGAATGTAAACCCCAATTCCATTGGCCAGACAAAACTCACCTGATTAAAGCTACCTGCTCTTTTGAACACCTGAGTATAGACTTCAAGGGCCCTCTCCTTCCACCAACAGGAACGTACACTTCATAAATATCATTGACGAATATTCCTGCTTCTCTTTCACCATCCCCTGCCCAGATATGACCATAGCCACAGTCATAAGGGCACAACATAGCATATATACCCCTGCTATATCCATAGTGACTGGGGATCCTCATTTATAAGTGAGGAGCTGCGCCAGCACCTTCAGGCCAAGGGCATAGCCTTGAGCAGGTTATAACCCCTGGGGGAATGGCCAGATAGAAAGGGAGAAGACCTCCATTTGGAAGGCAGCCTCCTAGCCCTCAGGTCAAAAGGCCTGCCCATCTCCCAGTGCAAGTCTCTCTGAGGTGCTCCACGCCACCAGCTCCCTCCTCTGTTCTGCTACTAATGTGACACCACATGAAAGGCTCTTTTCCTTCCCCAGGAAGTCAACATCGGGAACCACGATGCCATCCTGGCTGATGACCCCTGAGCCTGTACTGCTCCAGAGGCATATCAGGAGCCACAAGGCTGACCCTCTGGTAGAGAAGGTCTACCTCCTCCATCTTATGTAGAGTACCAGGAAGGGTGGCAGGTCACAGTTTCCATCTGAGACCTGGCGCATGCAGGGGACAACCCGACCAACCAATCAACATCTACTCAGGGTAACTCCAGCCAGCAGCCCCACTAATTGTGCCCGGCACCCCACCCCAACTCCAGACCAAACAACCCCACAGTCCTATTAACCCCTTTAAGCCACTGGAGGCACAGAGTGTTGCACAAAACCACCTGGGAGCCAGCAGCTGAGCCACAGCAAACTCTACGATGGTTGCAATGACAGATGAGACCACCAGACAGGCTGAATCTGTAATGGACATTGACTCACTTCACCCTGCCAGACTTTGTTTTTAAATAAAGGGTGAATGTGGCAGAACCATTGTATAGCTATTAGCACTGTCCATATGAATGTACTGCATGGTTGGCTCACCCTCCCCCCCCTCCCCAGCACCTGTGACTCCTCTCCAAGAAATCCCCATAAAGACTGTTACGCCCAAACTCCTCCCTCAGTACCTGCCTTGGAACCGGGCCAGCAACTTGTGAGATGTGTTGCTGTCTTAAGGGAATTAATCACGACTTTCAGTCTAATGTGGTTGGTTGATAGCGCTACAATATGGACACCTCTAAATCTCAACATACGTCTATCACCTACAACCTGATGCCACCACCGGACACATCTTCCCTTCTCTGCCCTATGTCGGGACCATTCCCTCTGTGACACCCTCATACACTCATCCATTCCCACTAATCACCCCCTTGGTACCTTCCCCCTTGACCACAGGAAGTGTCATACCTGCACCCACACATTCTCCCACACTACTGTTTGGGGCCTAAACAGTCCTTCCAAGTGAAGTACTTGTGAATCTGCAGGAATAATCTGCTACATCCGGTGTTCCCATTATGACTTTCTCTGCTTCAAGGAGACCAGACGCTGAGTGGGAGATCGCTATGATGAGCAGCTTCGCTCTGTCTACATCAAAGGCAGGAATCTCCCAGTGGTCAACTATTTCAATTCTACGCCAGCATGTCCGTCCATGGCCTCAGGCACTGCCAAACTAGGGCCACCCGGAAATTGGAGGCGCAATATTCTATTCCATGCTGTCCCCTATCCTCTGTCTTCTTTTATCAGGCTCTCCACCCCCTTCCCTCTCCATTCACAGAACTATTCCCCCCTCCCACTGTTTTCTTTTGTGCCCTCCCTCCCTTGTCCACCTATTATCTCTTGCCCATGGGCCTGTGCTCCTCTCCCTGCCATTTTATTCAGTAGCTGTCTACATTTTGCTCATACCATGATGAAGGGTTCTGGGCTGAAACATTGGTTATGTATCTTTTTCTTTGTTATATAAAGTACGCTGTGTGACCTGCTGAGTTTCTCCAGCATTATGTTTTTACTACAAGCACTGTATCTGCAGACTTTTGTGCTTTACTCCTCTCACCATATCTATTATGGCTGAAGGACAATTGATGTACAAATGGCAATGAAGAACCTCTCCAGTACATGATGGTGAAGATCAGAATAGCTACTACTTGTACTGTTACTTCTTCAATCTTGCTAAAGTGCTACATGCAAAGATGAAAAAAAAAACAAGTTATTTTACCTATAATTATTTAATGGAAGGTAAACAGATAACTTCCTCCATTGTTAATGTGACAAGGCAATCCAAAGCATTGGCAACCATTACTGGAATGCTTTTGGAGAAGCATTATGCATTTTGCAGAAATAGCTTCGGGCATTTAATGGAATTGGAACATCTGATGGATCATGCATTGCTTTTCAATGTTTCATAGAGATCGCAAAATTGATTTTTAGTGATGTGAGAATTAAGGCTAGCATCTGGAACGTCAATATCCCTGCTTAGAGAATTGACTTCATTACATTTTTCCAATTTTGTTCTTTTTTTAAATTCTTTTTCCTAAATTACCACCTTTGAGATGAGTACTATTGCAGTATTTTGATTTAAACACAGTCCCCTTGGTGAGGTTACGACCTCCTTTGCAGATCTTTAGTATTGTTTGTCAATCAGTTTAAATCAATCTTACCTGGTTATTCACTGCTATTTGATTTTTTTCAAAACTTGCTCTTATGCTGCAGAATACATTTCCCTTGTTCACTCATCTATCAGATGGTTACGACAGTACAGGCAGAGGCCTTTCAGCCATGGAGTCTATACCAACTCACTAAGAAATCCCAGCAGACCCAATTCCTTGACTCTCTCAAGAGTCTATCAGCTTCTATCTGGCCTAATACCAATGACCTGAAATAAGGGATGATTTTAATCATTAATTAACCTACCAGCATGTCGACGAGATATGGGAAGTCACTGAAACCATGTGCAAACTGGGCACAGACAGAGTTGTTCAGGCCTGAACCCAGGACTTTGAGATGTGAGGTCACAGCACACCAGAGAAACGGGAAACCTCATAAACTTACTTAAAAATTCACTAATTCACGTTGTTTAGTCCTTTGAAACAATGAGCAGAAAGAAACAGGCTTAATATCCATGCTGCCTGAAGTTAGATGACCTTGAATGTGGAGCATTCCACAATTGCTCTCAGCGAGGAGATGACAAAACGGGGCTCCCCTGCTGACCGTGATTCGCCTGCTGACTCTCACTGGCTGGAGGAGGTAATGAATAATGTTCAATTGAATCAAATGTTGGAAAGTGACAACTGCACATGGATTCACAATCTTTCAAAGCAGAACAATAAAGCAGGAGAAATATACATCATTCTGGAAACTTGTTTTGAAGTAAGGTACATGTGCAAACAATCCCAACATGGTTGGGGTTCAAATTTAGTCATGACGGGCCTCATCTTTCCTAAGATACAAGAATTCAAATGAAATGAACATGTTCGAATTTCCATAGTTCCTTCTAGCAAATATTTAAAGATGGCTTAGATAAAAAGCACTTCTTTGATCCTCTTTCTTATTAATTCAATGATATTCGATTACAGACTGAAATCTCCTGCAATTACTTAACCAGATTAGTTCATGTTCAAGTTTATTATCATCTGATTGTACATACATAACCAAGTGAAACAGCATTTTTCTGGTCCATACACATACATAATATAATCACATATATGCATAAAAATATTATATAAATATGTAATAAATATTTCAGAATAATGTACACATTTCATTTACAAGAGACCTAAGGTTACAGGATACCATTCATTAATCTCACAGTCTGAGGGAAGAAACTATTTCCTCACCCAGCAGCTCTGATTTTGATGCTCTTGTACCTACTTCATGGTAGTAGGTCAAAGATCCTGTGTGATGGATGATGGGGATCCTCAATATCTTTTTGAAACTTAGTTAAACAATGCTCCCGATGAATGTGGTCAGTCGAGGAAAAGAGAGACCCCAGTAATCTTCTTGGCCATTTTGATGATCCTCTGCTTTGACTTTTGGTCCAATGTTTTCCAGCTACCGTACCACTCAACGATGCAGCCAGAAAGGACACTCTCAAATGTACTCCTGTAAAAGGTTGTCAGGATGGGGGCCAATAACCTTGTCCTCCTCAACTTCCTTAGGAAGTATGGGCATTGCAGCACCGTCCTGATTAATGAGGAGGTGTTGAGGGTCTAGGATAGGTCGTCTCTTACATGTACATCAAGAAACTTTGTGCCCTCCACTCTTTCCACAATGGAGCCATTGATGTGTAGTGGAGAGTGGTCAACCTTCATCCACCTGAAGTCCACAATCATTTCCTTTGTCTTGTCTAAGTTGTGACTAAGGTTGTTATTCCAGCACCATTTGATGAACTTCCCAACCTCTTCATTATTCTTGCTGCTGGGGTCAAGAGGACATGAGTTAAGAATTAAGGGGCAGAGGTTTAGAGGTAACATGAGGGGGAACTTCTTTACTCAGAGAGTGGTAGCCGTGTGGAATGAGCTTCCGGGAGAAATAATGGCGGTGGAGTCAATTGTATTATTTAAGAAAAGGTTGGACAGGTATATGGATGAGAAGAAGATGGAGGGTTATGGGCATTGTGCAGGGAGGTGGGACTAGAAAGGGCTGTTTGGTTCGGTGCGGACTAGAAAGGCCTAATGGCCTGTTTCCATGCTGTAATTGTTGTTATGTTATCTCATCAAACTAATTTGAACATAGCAATCATATTTTCATTTCACCTTAAAAGCTCTAGTTTCTAATGCTTGATTTTAAAGCCATGAATCTTTATACGCCAAGGTGGAGCTGAAGCAGAAATTGCAACTTCCACCAATCAGCTCCCATTTCTTCTGGCTTGTATGACAAACTACAGAATACCAGGTTACAAAATTTAAAAAAATAATTAAAGGTCTTTTTCATCTCAAAAGATGTATTTTGTAATGTATGAAAGTGGAAAAAACAATGAAAAAATATTCAGGTTGATTCAACATTGCAGTTAATAACATGATTTCAACTGCTGTAATAACTCCAATGTTTGCTTTTTTTCCATACATGAATGTGGAAAGCAAGTTTCTATTCCAACTTCATCAGAAAAAAAAATCAAATGGAGCCTGATACGGTTACATTTTTCATCAAAATCTGGACTCGTACCTCTGCTGTAAAGAGTTTACCGTCCGCTTGGCACCAGCTGCTCCTCAGCAGAGATAAACTGTCAGCATCAATCAAAAAGAAGATTGTTTCAGCGGATAAACAGTTCTTGTTTTAGGAGAGATGAATAGCTTAATATCTGTGATTTTCAGATGAATTGTACGTTTTTGACAAGGTACTGAATTGTGAAATAGCCCAGCTGGTTGCAAATAATAATTTCGAGTTAACTCATTACTTGTTATACAAAACAAGTTATTTAATTAAATAAGGGATTTTAAATTACATTTAATTTTTCTTCATTGATGCAATATCAACAATGCTCTATAGAACAAATGTAGCATTATTAGATTTTTTGTTGTTGTTCCAGCTGATACATTTTGAATGGCATTTTTGTCAACTGAAAAGTAAATGGAAATGAAGAGATACATTTACATTTTCACTGCCCTAATCCAACATCCAAGGAAATATCCAACACCCAGCAATTCATTAAAATAAATACCATCATTAATTGCATCAAGCATACATCTATCTATTTAGTTAACCATCTTTGTGAGGCTACATCTGATTGCTGATGTAGCCGACCGCCACAAAGAAACATACACACACACAGTGTGGCAGGTTAAACCCACTCCGTTATTAGGGCTGGAAAGGCTGCTTTTATACTTTTCAAGTTCCCGCCGTTTTTGCTGATTGACTGAGTCATCCATATGAATAACAATAGCGGGTGGGAACATCCATGCATATGAAGGCCCTTCTTCCCCATCCTGTTTCTGCTGAGTTAGCTGGGCAGCTTGACCAATGCCATTTTAGGGCTGTTGGTCTGATGCTGCCCCAGTTTCTATCCTCACCGGTTCATTGTCCTGGAAGTCGCTTTAGTGATCTCTGTCTGCTTCTGCTGCTGTGCGATGTGCTGGTCCGATCTCTGCATTTGCGGGCTGCCACATCGATATCATTAGTGACAGATGGTGGCCAAGGGCAATGACCCTTCTCTCAAAGGATGAAACTGCCTCCTTTGTCCACGAAACAGTATCAGTCCTGACATAGAGCATGGAAACATTCAGCCATTTTGAGCAGGGGCTGAGAATTCCCTTCAGGTTTTTCTGGAAGAAGTCAGAGATCTGAGGCTGGACACACGTCAAGGGATAGTACAGAAAAGTGGCCGGGAGTGGTAAGACCAATTGCAATCATTTTAAATGTCAGAAGAAGCAAGAAAGTAAGTGATCCACATCTGCTCCTCTTTCTTATGTTCTTGCATTCAGTGTGACTGACAGTTGGAGAATTGGGGTGTGGGGAGGGAGGTGGAAACCAGTCTGAGATGAAAAAGATCAGCAAAGAAGGAGAGAGTTCACAAGGAAAGAGAGAACCCAAGCTGGGTCTTCTGCTGTAGACCTCTCTCTTCATACCTCTCCCCCACTCCATGCTATCACAGTGTCTGCCCACCCAACATCACAGGGCAGTCACTTATCAATGACTAGACAGGGCATTCTTTCAGGGCTGCAGCTCATGGAGAAGACATGGGAAAGTGAGAGAGGTGGAGGGAGTGGTAAACATGGTGGTAATGTTGTTGAGCGAGGAGGTATGGAGAGTGAAGAGGAGAAAGTCAGAAGTTAGAGAGCTGCAGGCAGGGAAGAAACAGGCTAGGTAGCAGTGTAAGGGAGAGGATGATTTAAGTTGGAGGGAGGGGGAATGGAGGAACAGGGAGGAGATTAGTTAGCAAAGGAGACACTGAGGAGGGAAGTTTCAGAGATAAGGCAAAGACAAGAAGGCTCATGAACAGGACAGGGGTATCAGGAAACAAGGAACATTGTGTCTGAGCAGAACCTAATCTCCAGTTGTTTTGTACCCTAATGCCATTGAACCAATGCCATTGAATCTGATGTGCCACACCTACTTTGCATTGCAAGAAATCACTCAAAGGCAACTTTCCCCCCGCCTCAGAATGAAGCTCTGGATCTGGAACCTCAAAACTCTTTTCATGCTCTGATTTCACAATGTAGGAACACTGCCAACCTGAGTGAATCACAAGGGGGTGAGATGCCCAGCTTGAAATACAAGGTGGAGGATTCACCTTCTTCTGGAAGGGTAATCTAGAGGAGGAGGAATATCTTCCTGCACTGGAACTTTGCCACCAAGGCTGACCTTAATAACAACTGACCAACAGCTGCACTTTAATTTCTCAAATAATATTGAATATGGATAATAAGTTTATGTCCTATGCATTAAAATTCTTACTTGCTACACTCAAGTAGGTATTTATATAAAAAGTACACTGAAAATTAAAATGACAATAAATACATAAAATAGATCATTTTTTACAATAATCCAAGTACAAAGGATAGTGCAGGGAGTCCTATTGTGTTGTTGGTTCAGTCTGTGATAGGTGTATCAAAGGGAGGTTCAAGAGGTTGATAGTTCTTTGGAAAGAAACTGTTCTTGAACCTCAAAGTGAAAGTTCGAAAGTAACAGTGAGAAGAGGTTGTGACCTGGGTGATGATGTTGGTTGCCTGATTGACGCAGCACTTCATATAGATGTCTGCAATGGATGGGAGGTGAGAGCCTAAGGAACTGATTGTGTTTGCTACCTTCTGCAGCCTTCTGTGCTCCAAGGCACTTGAATTTCCAAACTTGTAATGCAACCAGTCAGTATACTTTGCACAGTGTATCTATAGAAATTTGATAGTATACAATGACATGCCAAATCTCCCCAGACTCCATATGAAGTAGAGGTATTGGTGAATCTTCTTTGCAGTTGCCTCAATGTGCTGCTCTAATCAAATGAGTTCTATCCAACTGCACAGAGCAACTTGTATCCCAATTGCTAGTTAATGGATTTTTGTTAGTCTTTGATTCGATACTGTTAAATTGGAGTCACAGAATATATTCTCGGTTGCTGTAAATTGTAAAACTAGTGCCATAGACTTAAATTTGAAAGCAAATGTATACTAATGTTGGATTTAAATCCTTCACTGAGGAGCTGCCCAATGGTTGAATTGGACACTATGGCAGTCAGAAAGACATACAGGACAGGAACAGTTGAGGGGAAATTGAGCAGAATGTTCAGGAAATATTTTTGCCACATTTAGTATTACTCTTCCATTTCTGAATGATCTCAGTGTCTTTTAAATGTAAATATTTAATAAGTTTGTAGCGCGATCAATGACCATTTGCAGACACGAACAAGTAGTCAAAGGCTTTATTGATCAGAAGTCCCAAACATGTCTCTACATGCTGCTGGCTCAGGTTCAAGGCAAGTATGAGGGAGGAGACTAGGGCTCTCAGCCTTTATTAGGGGATCTTAAGGGGAGGGGCTACAGGTAGGTCAGCCTGCCCAGCCCACTGAGGACATGCCCAGACACAGTACTGTTTTCCACCACATTCACCACTCTTTTTTTTAATGAAGTCCGGAGGGCTGATGCGGGGCATTGTACACCAGTATGGGTCTTCCAGTCCATGCAGTTCAAAGGTTCAGCCGCGACGGTGGTTTTATTTGGTGCTGAGATCTCCGAAGTACTACTGGTTGTACTGTTGGTTCCAGCAGAATGGTGGCTTGTTCGACCGGCTGGATCTATAGGGGGTGGGGAATTTGTTTGTAACAGTGATGGGGGGACACTCAGGGGGCCATGTTTGAGGTGGGATCACTGCACCATTTTGTCAGGTGCCAACTGGTCGCTGTGCTGGGGTTTCACATATACCTCCCTTGCTGGGGCTGTCACTCATGCCAGGTCCCAGATGGACATTGCATCGTTCCGACTGTTCAGGTACCTTATCAGCACATACTGGGGTTCGCATGCAGCAGGTGCACTTCCTTAACCAATGGGATTGCCTTGTGCATGCTAACATATTTCCAGAGAAGCACCAGCCCTGAAGTTGTCAGCCAGACTGGCAGCGTGGTTCCCGACGCTGACCTCCTAGGGAAGGGGAACAATTTCTCATGGGGTGTTGCAAAGTAGGGACCTGGTGACATGCAATGCTTCTGGAAGGACCTCTTGCCAGTCGAATACGGGCATCCCTTTCAACTTGAGGGCCAAAAGGTCAGCCCGATCATACCATTCTCCTCTCCACCTGCCTGTTCCTGTGGGGCTTATAGCCGGTGGTTTTACTCATAGCTATGCCCCTGGAAAGAAAATATTGCCACAATTCCTCACTCGTGAAGGTGGATTCCCCATAACTGGGGTAACCGAACAGAGTGAATACTATGCCGAGTGCTTTAATGACCGTAGATATGGTCATGTCAGGACAAGGGATGGCAAATGGGAACTGTGAATACTTGTCCACAATGCTCAGGAAGTAAATGTTCTGATTTGTGGACTGAAGGAGCCCATTGGTCCATGCTGATTCATTTGAAGGGGCGTGGCCATTTTGTGAGGGCCTGTAACCTCCCCTACTCAGTGGAGGAAGTCAGGGAGCTGATTCACAATTGAACGGTCTGGGCAGAATGCAAGCCCCAATTTTACAGACCAGTGAGAACCCAACTCATCAAGGCCACTCACCCCATCGAATGAATCAGCATTATCCAGATATGGATACATAGCCTTTAGTTCATTGTCATCCACCATGGAGACCATTTCCATTTGGAACACCGACACCCCATTCGTGAGGCCGAATGGGACCTATAAGAAATGGTAGAGTCAGCCATTGGCCTCAAACACCATGTACAGCTGGTCTTTTGGGCAGATTAGGATTTGGTGATACACTGATTTGAGGTCTATGAAAGAGAAGACCCTATACTTGGCGATTTTGTTCACCATATCAGCTATGCAGGGCAAAGGGTAGGCATCCAGTAAGGTGAACTGGATGATGGTCTGAATGTCATCTATCACCATCTGGTACTTCTCCCCATTCTTCACCACCACTACTTGTGTCCTCCAGGGACTGTTACTCAGTTCTATTATGCCCTCCTCCAGCAGCTGCTCCACCTCTGTCTTAATGAATTCCCTGTCCCTGGGGCTGTATCACCTGCTCTTAGTGGCAACAGGTTTGCAGTCCGGGGTGAGGTTTTGGAACAGCAGAGGTGGAAGGACCCAGAGGGTGGCCAGGCCACAGGTTAGGTCCCCAACCATCATTCAATCATGTGATTGGGCTTCTTTGGGGGAATGGGCGGGGCCTCCCACAACTGGTGATTACTGACAGTGAAGGGGGTTGTGGGAGCCGTCAAACTGCATCAGCACACCCATAAGCTGGCACTGGAAATCCAGCCCCAATATGACAGGTGTGCAGAGGTGGGGCATCACCAGCAGTCTAAAGTTCTTGTATTTCATGCCCCCCACAGTTAGGGTCAAGGTGCATCTCCCGGGGATTTCCATAGAGAGGGATTGCACGTGATGGAGTTTGGAAGTGAAGCCGGATGTGATATTTCTCTAAGTTGTTGCACCCCTGGCCTGGATGTTCAGTTCTCAGCAACCAGAAATGAGTCGGCCCAAGATGGTATGTGGGTCGCAGTCCACACACAGCACTGCTAGAGTGGGGCTTAGAGCGACATATCCTGGTATAGTGTCTTTTCCTCTGGCAGTTCGAGCAGTTCACGCTATGGGTTGGACAGTACATTCACGGGTGTTTGCTTTGGTCACAGTAGTTGCACCTCGTGTGCTCGGCATTGCAACGGAAGTCAGGGGCCACAAGTCCCAAGATGACATCACCAGTTCTCAACTGGAAACCACGTGGCCTGCTAAGTAGGCTTCCGCATTCTTTTGGGCAGTCTCCTTCACTTGAGCCATCTGCACCACTTCTTGTAGGGACCATTCGCCATCCTCCAAGTGTCATTCCCATATTTAATGGGAGTGGAATCCAGTGACTAGCCCATCGTAGATGAGCTCCACCTGGTAGATTGCTGCAGTCACATCCTGGCACATACACAGGCTCACCCCAGCTCCTGCATTGCCCTCACAAAGTTGTTGACTGACTCACCTGCGCCCTGGTGTCGGGAGCCCAGCTGGAACCGTGCGTACATTGCATTCATTGGGGCTCCATATTGCTGTTGGAGGAGGGCTATTATGTCTTTGTATCCAGTGCAGTCACAAATTATTTGGTACGCTCGGTGGCCCACAGCTGCGAGGAGCAGGTCATACTGATCACTATCGGCTGTGATTTTGTGGTGCCTCAGGTAGGCTTTCGAACAGTGTAGCCACATATCAAACTTTACAGAGGTCTCTGGGCCCTTTGGATTGATCTCTAGCTTCTCCAGTCAGGTTGCCTTTTCCATGGCACTTCAAAATTCTGATCAATAAATTGTAGTGCGATCAATGACCACTCGCAGACACAAAGCAAGCAGTCAAAGGCTTTATTGATCAGAAGACCCAGACATGCCTTTACATGCTGCTGGTTCACATCCAAGGCAGTTATGAGGGAGGAGACTAGGGCTTTCAGCCTTTATTAGGGGATCTTATAGGTAGGAGCTACAGGTACAGAAAGTGGGCCAGCCTGCCCATCCCAGTGAAGACATGCCCACAGACCCATGTTCCACCACAAAGGTATGGCTGTGTAATTTCCTCTATTGACCTGGCTAAACTGTAAACCACTAGTTCTCAAACTTTTTCTTTCCAATCACATACCACTTTAAGTTTAATGGATCTCTGTAAATTGTTCCTGGTGTGTAGGTGAGTAATAGAATTTGGAAGGGGGTGAGGGTGGAGAGCAGTTGATGAGAGTGGGTGAGGAATAAAGGCCAAGAAAAGGAATGCTTTTAGCCTTCCCAGGCCCTGGGCTTTGAAAGTGGGCCTCACAGGTAGGCCTGTCCCATTTCATGCAGTGAAACTCCAGGATTCGGTTATCTGATTTCTTTGAGACGCCTGACTGTCCAACAACTGCCTCACCACATCATGATTCCTTAAGGTTCCAAATGTAAGTCAGGAAATTACAGGCCGGTGAGCCTGATGTCAATAGTAGGCAAATTATTGAAGGAAATTAGGAAGTCAAAAAGAAGACATGAGGTTGCTTTGGCAGATAATGATGAAGGTAACCCTAAAGGGTTTCTACAAGTATATTAGGGGTGAAAAGATATTAAGGGACAAAATTGGTCACCTAGAAAATTAGAGGGGCCGTCTATGTGTGGAGCCTCATGAGATGAGGGGGAGATTTTAAACAGTTTTACTTTGCATCAGTATTTAATCAAGAAACTGGCATAGTGTATAAGGAAGAGAAACAAGCTGTCATGTCATGGAACATATAGAGATTAAAGAGGAGGAGATGATTGATGTCTTACAGCAAATAGAGATAGATAAATCCCTAAGGCCTGATATGACATTCCCTCGTACCTTGAGGAAGACTAGTGTAGAAATTGCAGGAGCCCTGGCAGAAATATTTAAAATGTCCTTAGCCATGTGTGAGGTCCCAGAGGATTGGAGGGTAAAAAAAAGCTCCAAAAGTAAACCAGGAAATTACAGGCCAGTGAGCCTAATGGCAGTAATAGATAAACTATTGGAGGGTGTTCAAAGAGATTGGGTATACAAGTATTTGGACAGCCAAGGGCTGATTAAGGATAGTCAGTGTGGTGTGGTGATACAACCACCAGCCTACTGCAGGAAGACCACCTGGGGGGCTGACTCCAACTGGCCGGCTGTCAATCAACCAACCTGGATCTTGAGCCAGCCCCTTTTGGGCCAGTCACATGTGGAACCATCATGACTGAAACTGGTGTACAAGACTTTAAGTGGATTAAAGTCTGTAGTACAGTCTTTCTGGGTTTTATGTCTGCTTGCTGTACCACAGCACACCACAGTCATCATGGCTTTGTATGTGGTACGTTGTGTTTAATGAACCTTGTAGAGCTTTTTGAGGAGGTTACCAAGAAAGTAGATGAAGGAAAGGCTGTGGATGTTGTGTACTTGGACTTTGACAAGGTCTCACATGGGAGGTTAGTTCAGAATGTTTAGACACTAGGAATCCATGGAGAGTTTGCAAAATGGATTTGAAATTGGCTGAATAGGAGAAGACAGAGAGTGGTAGTGCATGATTCTCCATTTCTCAGACTGGAGACCTATGATTAGTGGAATTCCTCAAGGATTGGTGTTGGGACCATTATTGTTTGTTGTCTATTTCAATTATCTGGATGATAATGCAGTATATTGGATCAATAAATTTGCAGATGACACAAAGTTTGGAGGTGTTCTGGACAGCAAGAGATGTTTTCAAACTTGTAGAGGAATCTGGACCAGCTGGAAATATGGGCCTGAAAATGGCAGATGGAATTTACTGCAGACAAGTGTGAGGTGTTGCATTTTGGAAGGACAAACCAAGGTACAACGTATACAGTAAATGGTAGAGCACTGAGGCGTGCAGAGGAACAAAGGGATCTGGGAATACAGATATATAATTCCCTGAAAGTGGCATAACATGTTGACAGGGTTGTGAAGAAAGCTTTTAGCATCTTGGCCTTCATAAATCAAAGTATTGAGAACAGGAGTCGGGATGTTATGATGAGGTTGTATGAGACACTGATGAGGCCAAATTTGAGTATTGTGTGTAGATCTGATCACCTAACTACAGGAAGGATATCAATCAGATTGAAAGAGTGCAGAGAAGATTTACTAGGATGTTGCTGGGTCTTCAGGAGTTGAGTTACAGGGAAAGATTAAACAGGTTAGGACTTTATTTCTTGGAGTATAGAAGAATGAGGGAAGACTTGATAGAGATATACAAAATTATGAGGTGTATAGAGAGAGTAAATGCGAGTAGGCTCTTTCCACAGAATAGGACAGATAAATACGAAAGGACATGGTTTTAGGATGAAAGGGGAAAGTTTTAGGGGGAACATTCACTTAGAGAGTGGTGGGAGTGTGAAACAAGCTGCCATCTGACATGATAAATGTGGGATCACTCTTAAGTTTTAAGAATAAATTAGATAGATAGATGGACGGGAGAGGTCTGGAGGATTATGGACTGGGTGTAGGTCAGTGGGACTAGCAGAATGATGTTTTGGCATCAACTAGAAGGGCCCAATCGCTGGTTTTCTGAGTTGTCATGTTCTATGATCCCCACACTCATGCTAGCAGATTGGTTCTTGAACTCCCCTGAACCATCATCCACTAAAAACTATTCAGCAAACTTCAAGACCTAGGCCTCAGTACCCCTCTGTATAATTGGATCCTGGATTTCCTCATCTAAAGACAACAATCAGTGAGCATTGTTAAGAACATCACCTCCATAATCTCCATCAGTACCAGTGCACCAAAGGGCAGCATTCTTATCCTCCTGCGTTACTCAGTTTATGACTGTCTAGCTTGGTACGACAATAACACCATCTACAAATATGATGACTATATCACAGTAGTGATCTGTATAAAAAGGGTCAATGAGTCAACATGCAGGTGAAAACTTGGCTGAATAATGAACTAACACTAATTTTGCACTCAATGTCACCAAAACCATTGAGGGTCATTGTGGACTTCAGGAGTGGAAAACAGGAGGTGTACGATCCAGACATTGTTGGGGGATCACCCACTCCACCTTTGCATGGCACAGTTAGCATAGCGGTTAGCTCAACACTGATACAGCAGCAGCAAATCAGATTTGAATGTGATGCTGTCCATAAGGGGTTTGTGTGTTCTCCCCATGTCTGTGTGGGTTTCCTCCATGTATTCCAGTTGCCGCCCACACCAAAAAATACAGGGGGTCTAGGTTAATTGGGTGTAATTGGATGGCACAGGCTTGTGGGCCAGTAGAGCCCGTTATCAGGCTCTACGTTTAATACAAAATTCCTGTGAGTCACTATTTTTGAGGACATTTCTTGGACCATTAAATGTCATCATGAAGAAGCACTTCAATGCCTCTGTTTTTGAGGAGTTTGTGGAGTTTTGGTATGACGTCGAAAACCTTTTACAAACTTCTACAGATATGTAGTGGAAAGTGTACTTATTGGCTGCTTCACGGCCTGGTACAGGGGCATCTATACCTCTGAGCGGAAAACCTTGCAAGAGGTAATGGACACAGCCCAGTACAATCCAGGCAAAACATTTTGCAACTATTGAGAAAATATACAAGGGACGCTGCTGTCAGAGAGCAGTAGCAATCATCAATATCCACACCACCCAAGATATGCTCTGCTTTCACTGCTGCCATCAGGAAAGAGATACAGCTGCCACAAGACACATACCACTAGGTTCAGGAACAGTTGCAACCCCTCCAATATCAGACTCCTAAACAAAAATACAATTAAAGGCTAATTTAAGGATTCTTACTTTGCACATTATTTATTATTGTGTAGCAGCAGCTACTCTACTCCTGCAATAACACACACAACCAGACGGGTTGAGCACAGTGAGCAGACTAGTTTATTGCAGGCTGCTGGGCTGCACTTCAACTCCCAGCCTGGACCTGGCTGATAACTGCGCTAGAGGGTGCTGGCGTCACATGGTCCCCCAGTGCGGGTTTCTGAGCTCCGTGCTGGAAAGAAGGGAAACACCCGACGGCGCCATTTTGGCCGGCTGCCCCGCTGCGTAGCTTACAAGCGGAACCGGTTTGCTTGCCTTGTGGTGAGCTGTCACACAGCCCCCCACAGAACTGGCGCCAATGTACTTTTTTGCCGGGTGGCCTCGCTTCTTGGGCTGGGCAATGACCACGGGTTTGGTGGGATCGAGGTGCGCTGGCTTTAGCCTGTCTATGGTAAACTGCTCCAACCTGCCACCCATGTCCAGCATGAACGTCGAGCCAAAACACTGTACAACCCTGTACAGCCCCTCGTATGGTTGCTGCAGAGGTGCCGTGGTCGGGCCCCGCCGAACGAAAACGTACTCTGCGGAAAGCAGTTCGCCAGGAATGTGAGACGGGCGGGTACCATGCCTGGGCAGGGGTGGGGGTTCGAAGGAATCCAAGCGTGCCCTGAGGTGAGGAAGTAGTTCGTGCGGCAACTGCTGGGGATTGTGAGATTTGCTGACGAACTCACCAGGTAGTGCCAGCAGTGCACCGTAGACCAGCTCAGCTGATGATGCCTGCAGATCTTTCAAGGGAGTGGAGCGGATGCCCAGGAGCTCCCAAGACAGTTCATCAATCCAGTCGAGACTGGTGAGGCAGGTCATGAGCTCCGATATAAGGTGGCGGTGCAGACGTTCGACCAGTCCATTGGCCTGCGGGTGGTAGGCCATGGTGCGGTGTAGCTGGATCCCCAACCTGTTGTCGAGTTGTGCCCAGAGCGCAGATGTGAGGTGAGCCGGGACGCCAAACCAGGCGACCCAACCATGCAAAAGTGCTCAGGAGCAGGAGTCGGTGGAGACGTCTGGCATCGGGATCACCTCAGGCCAGTGACTGGTGAGGTCCACCACCGCAAACAGGTAACAGTTGCCCCAGGAAACAGGTAAGGGCTTGATGATGTCCACGTGAATGTGTCTGAACCATTCCCGGACGTGCTCGAACTCCTGTACGGGCACCTTGGACATCTGGCAATGGGTGCATGTTCTGGCTCAGCCCACGATCTGCTTCCGCAGCCCTGTTCTGCCACCATCTGGACCGTGGACCTGATGGACAGATGTGAAAGGTTGTGGATGTGACAGAAGACCTGCCTGCACCACTGCTGGGGAACCACTGGCCGCAGGGTGCACAAGGAGATATCGCACAGGATGGTGACTTCGCTGCTCAGAATCTGGAGGTCTCGGAACCGCAAGCTCATGATGGCGGTCTTGAAGGCCCTCCTCTCCTCATCAGCTTCCTGGTCCCGGGCGAGCTTGGCGTCAGCGCGCAGATGGCCGGTCACGAGAGTGCATCAGCAACCATATTGTCCTTCTCTGCCTTGAGCCGAATGTTGGCAGTAAACTCCGACACGAAGGAGAGGTGACGCTGCTGGCGGGCCAACCAGGGACCCTTTGCCATCTCAAGTGCCTGGGTGAGGGGTTTGTGGTCGGTGAAAATGATAAAAGTACTCCCCTCCAAAAAATAGTGGAAATGCCATACTGCCAGGTACATGCCCAGTAACGTAAAGGCACTATACTTGCATTCCAGCGGGCGAAGGAGGCCAAAATGCCAACGGCTTCCAATGTCCATTCACCTGCTGCTCCAGGACGGCACCATCGGCTGTGGCAGAGGCATTGACAGAGAGTGCCATATGCAGGTCAGTGTGCGGGTGGGTGAGCATGGCGGCCATCGCGAGGGCATCCTTGGTGGCCTCGAATGCATGTAGGCTTTTGGATTCCAAGCAAGCATCTTGTGCTAGGCTGCAATGAGGGCGAACAACAGCTGCATGCGTGCAGTTCCCGAGATGAAGTGGTTGTAAAAGTTGACCATACCCACGAACTCCTGCAGCCCCTTGAGGCTGTCTGGGGATGGGAACTCCCTGATAGTGGCGACCTTCACAGCAGCGGGTGTGGCTCCTTCAGCCATGATGGTATGGCCCAGGAACTGCATGGACTCTTTCCTGAATTGGCACTTGAAGTCGGCCAGCTGGGAGAAAAGGGCATGTAGGGTAGGCCTTGTGTTGCCCCCGGTCCTTGTTGGAGATGAGGATGTCATCCAAATAAATAAAGACAAAATCCAAGTCCCTGCCCTCAGTGTCCATGAGGCACTGGAAGGTCTGAGGGCGTTCTTTAGTCTGAACGGCATGCACAGGAATTCGAAAAAGTCAAAGGAGGTGATGATGGCTGTCTTGGGTATGTCCTCAGGGTGCACTGGGATCTGGTAATATCAGCACAACCTTGGAGAAGATCCTCGCACCATGCAGGTTGGCCATAAAGTCCTGGATGTGAGGGATGGGGTAACGGTCAGGAACAGTTACCTCGTTGAGCCGTCGATAGTCTCTGCAGGGAGGCTTTTGGGATCAGGTGGAGCGGCAAGGCCCATGGGCTGTCGGACCGCCGAATGATTCCCCAGCTCCAACAGGTATGAAAACTCTTCCTTCGCTACCGGAGCTTGTCAGGCAGGAGACAGCGTGCCTTGGCATGAACCGGCGTGCCCTGGGTAGGGATGTGGTGGAACACCTTGTGGCGCAGCGAGGAAATGGAGAACTGTGGCTTGAAGAGTGTCAGGAACTTGTCCAGGATCTGCTGGAACTCGTCTCTGGGCGTGCTGATCGTGGCCATCTGTGGTTGTTCTGAGCGGGAGGTGTCGAGGCGAATGGCCTGGAAGGTGCGGGCGTTCACCAGGCACCTACTTCGAATGTCCACCAGAAGCCCATGTGCGAGGAGGAAGTCTGCACTCAGGATGGCATTTGGGAAGGACGAGACAGTGAACCTTCACACGAAATTCTGTTGGTCGATCTGGAAGTGGACTGTCTCGTCTCCAAACATCAGGATTGCCATTGCGTTGGTCGAATGGAGGGGAGGCCCACGAGGTCGGTTCCTGGATTCGATGGCCATGGCTGGGATGATGCTGATCCGGGCTCCAGTGTCAATGAGGTACCGCTGGCCCACAGGTAGAGAAGGCTACGTCCTTGGCCAGCCGCCGCAGCTATTAACAGCAGCCAGCCTGGTCGTTTCCCTGGAATGAGCAGAGCTGACGACACTTCTAAGCCTTGGCTCCCCAGCGCTGGTGGTAGAAGCAGATGCCTGAAGCGGATGCTGTGACCTTGGTTATGCTCTTGGGAGCCCCTGCAGAGGCTGGGTGCTCTACCGCACCACTAGGGGTGGGCTTGGGGTGATCATGCCAGTGCCTCGTGACCTGCTGGACCACTGAGCCTTCCGAGAATTGTGCGAGCTATAGCACTTGGGCCTTCTGGGCGACCTTCTTCGGGTTGGTGAAGCTCTCCTGGACCAGCAGCAACCAGATGTCCCTGGCATATGGTTGAGGAAGATGCGCTCGAAAAGTGGGCAGTTGGTGTGCTCACCCATGAGCGTGAGCATCTTGTCCATCAGTTCCATTGGGGACCTGTCCCCCAGGGCGTCGAAGTGCAGCACCTGATCAGCCCGCTGGTGTCTGGATAGTTTGAGGGACCCGTTAAGAACTCGCTTGATGGTCTCGTACTTGTCCTCGGCAGGTGGGTGCTGAACAAGGTGCAGCATGCGTCTGGTGGTGGCCTGGTCCAGGGCAGGGACCACATGGTAGAATTTGGTCATGTCGGATGAAATGTGGCGGAGGTGAAACTGGGCCTCTGCGTGGCTGAACCAGGTCTCCGGCTCCTGAACCCAGAATTCAGGCAGTTTCACGGCTATAGCGCTGATCCCAGGCTCACTCATGATGGGTTCAAAGATGTTTGAACCAGTCGAGGTCACCAATTGTAGTGACGGCTACACTGCTCCTGCAATAACACACACAACCAGACGGGTTGAGCTCAGTGAGCAGACTGGTTTATTGCAGGCTGCTGGGCTGCACTTATACTCCCAGCCTGGCTGAGAACTGTGCTGGAGGTCGCTGACGTCACTTGGGCGTTACGTGGTCCCCCTGCGCGGGTTTCCGAGCCCCGTGCTGGAAAGAAGGAAAACCCCCGACGGTGCCATTTTGGCCGGCTGCCCTGCCACGTGGCTTACAAGCAGGGCCGGTTCGCTTGCCTTGTGGTGAACCACCACAATTGAATATTTATTTTCTGCATTGCAAAGTGTGTTGGCACTTCCCTCTTGTTTACATTTCTCTTGTTTGTATATGTTTTTTTTCTTGAGTACAACTTTTTTGCACTACCATTAAGTAGACCTTCTGCCTTACCTGCAGAAAAAAATCTCAGGGTTTGATGTGATGTCTGACAATAAATTTGAACTTTGAAAATCACCTGGATCTAATTCCTGCGCTCCTTTGAAACTATTCTATTGTGTAACAGCTCAAAAAAAGGGAATTAAAAGAGTGTTGATAATAACATGCAATTGTCTGGAAAATGGATATTAATATCCAATATTCTAATTTGTGATCCAGCACCAATAATGGCCTTAGCCTGTTGGATTGTCAGAGCACCACCTTATTTGGACACTCATCATTAATGGTTGGAATAGGTAATTGAAGTTTTAGATTTTGTCTCCATATATTTGATGATTTGGGGTATTTATACATTGACAAATTTTGCACAAAATTGTAATGAAGTTGGTTAGAAATGTCACCGATTAAATGCGTTAGACCCTCCATTAAATTAGCAGGCATCAGAATTTCAGATTAACAGATTCAAATATCATTAAATATGCTTTTATTGCATTAAAATACTAAGTTGTAACAAGCAATTTGGTTTAAAAGTTGACTTTCACTAAAAGTTGACATTGTTTAACGTGACTTTGTCCACTTTGTTTCTGGGACTACTGCTGAAGTTGTACTCAGTTGTAAATACAGAGAGAGAGATAGTTCAGCTTTTCAGATTTATTGTCAAAGTATATACATGCCATCACATACAACTCTGAGATTCTTTTTTCCTACAGGTGAGGAAAAAATACCACTTATTGGTAGAGCAAAAAACTATCAATGTACACATGTAAACAAGTAAACAATGTAAACAACTGACTGTTTAATACAGAGAGGAGAAAAAACAAACAATAAAGTGGAAAAGTAAAATCCTTTGAGTCATTTGAGTCCCTGATTGAGTTTACTGTTCAGGAGTCTGATGGTGGGGGGGGGGTAGCAGCTATTCCTGAACCTGGGTGGTGTGAGTCTTGTGGCACCTATACCTCTTTCCAGATGGCAGCAGTGAGAACAGAATGTGTACTGGGTAAAGTGGATCCTTGATGATTACTGCTGCTCTCCAATGGCATCATTCCCTGTAGATGTTCTCAGTGGTGAGAAGGGGTTTGCCTGTAATGTCCTGGGCTGTGTCCACGACATTGTGCAGGGCTTTACACTTGGGATAATTGGTGTTCCCATACCAGGCCTTGATGCATCCAGTCAGCACACATCTGTAGAAATTTGCCAAGGTTTCTGATGTCATGCCAAACCGCTGCAAACTTCTGAGGAAGTAGAGGCACTGACTTACTTTGTTCACAAAGCAATTAGTGAGTTGGCTCCAGGAAAGATCCTCTAAGGTATTGGCTCCCAAGAACTTAAATCTGCTCAGCTCCTCCACCTCTGATCCCCCAATGATCATTGGATCGTACCCATCTGGTTTTCTTTTCCTGAAGTCAACAATCAGCGCCTTGATTTTGGTTACAGTGAGTGCAAGGTTGTTGTTGGTGCACCATTCAGCCAAGTTTCCAATCTCCCTGCTGTATGATGATTTATCACCCCTTTTTATACAACCCACTACCGTAGTATCATCAGCGAATTTATAGATGGTGTTGTTGTCGTACAGAGCCACACAGTCGTAGGTGTGAAGCGAGTAGATCAGGGTGTTAAGAACTCAGCCGTTGTGGCACTGATGGAAATTGTGGAGGAGATGTTCTTACCAATCCTCACTTATTGTGGTCCGTAGGTGAGGAAATCAAGGATCTAATTACACAGTGGGGTGATGAGTTTGCTGATGAGTTTTGAGGGAATGATGGTTTTAAATGCTGAGCTGTAGTTAATAAAGATCATCCTGATGAATGCATCTTTGCTGTCCAGGTGCTCTACAGCTTTGTGTAGAACCAGTGAGATGGCATCTGCCATGGACCTGTCACTACGATGGGTGGATTGGAATGGATCCATGTCACCTTTCATAAAGGAGCTGATATGCTTCAACATTAGCTTTTCAAAACACTTAATTACTGTTGATGTGAGTGGTACTGGTCAAGAGTTGTTTAGGCAGGTTAGTACACTCTTCTTGGGCACTCCAGGTCTGTGAGTGGACATAAAAGAGCATTATCCAAGTATGAACTGGCTGAAGCTGGGGTTGTGGCCAGAGATCGAGCCCAGGTTGGCTCAGGAAGTTGAGTGATGGGTGAAAACTGCATAGCAGACTTTAACAGGGATTTTATCTGAAGGCTGCAGCTGGAAATTGGAGTCAGGTGTCTCAGGCAATTGGATTTGAACAGCTCAGATCAACAGGAAGCTGATTGGGAAATAGAGCTCAAGTGCTCCAGGGAACTTGTGACACAGGGTGGTATGAATTCTCTTTAACTCAGCAGTCTAGAGGGATGGTATTTTTGGCTGGTGTTCCACATAGTACATGCAGCAGTGAGTAGGAAATTTGCAAGTAACTAGTTTTTTTTTCCCCTATATTGGTGACCCCAATATGATCTGCCATTTCACATACATTTACTGTTCTACTTCGTTCTACTGTCTATGCGGGTGATGTCTATTTTCATTTATGGATAATGTAGAGACAGAGGAGGTGAGTCAGTCAACCACTACTGCAGTTGTACTGCTCATTGTGGCAGCCAATTTGAAACTACTACAGTTTTGGCCCACTGACCTGGTGTTATGGTTTGCTCAGGTGGATGTGCAATTTTCTACCTGGAACATCACAGGAGATGTGTTTTGAGTATGTTATTACCTCTTTGTAACCGGAGGTAGCACAAGAAGTACATGACTTCTGAATTTCTCCGCCAGTCGAAGACCATTATAACAAGCTTAAGGCCGAGTTGATCAGGCATACTATCACTCCAGAATAGCAACATTTACACCACCTTCTTATCTCGGAAGAGCTGGGGATAGGAAGCCATCGCAGTTTCTTTGGCAAATATATTAGCTTTTAGGAGACAGCAAGCTGGAGGACAACATCCTAAAACAGTTATTTTTACAGCACCTGATAATGTTCGTCTTATCCTGGCTTCAACATCAGAGGCTGTAGATATTGACAAACTCTCTAAGATCACTGACATACTCTAAGAGGTGGATATGCCAGGCAAGTCAGTGCAAACAGTCAGTGCTCCTGAGCTTTCTTCCATACAGCAATCAGAAATGACAGAACTGTGGCTTACTGTTGATCAACTCATGCACAAATTTCAGGCGCTCACTGCCACATCACCATGGATCAGGGCTGCAGTGACAGCCTGAAAGGGCAGCATTGTTCATGTTAGGGGTGGAGCCTCAGCTGCAGCCGTATACCATTGCACACCGGCGCCAAATGCTGGCATCACTGGAGATTCGACAATCAGGCTCTACACTGTGTGCCGCCCTGCTCTCGAGCTAAACAGCAGGGTAACACCCAAGCCAGGGACTTGGGGTGACGAGTCTTCCTGGTGCAGAGCTGCACATTTGTCTGTTATTTTAAAAATGCCAGGGCATTCGTTTTATAGTAGACACCAGACTGTGGTACTTCTACTAGCAGTCAATAAATTGCCCATTTCTACATCTGGAGAAAGATCACTCACACACCTATGATGTGTTTTTATCATTGCTGATGTACCCACACCCATTATCGGAGCTGATCTCTTACGTGATTATGGACTACTGGTGGATGTCAAATACCACAAACTTATTGACTTCCCTACCAGCCTCTTAGTTCAGGGGATTGTCAGCGATACACAAACTGTCAGAACATTCATTATGACCAAGACATCGCCTACACGTTTTGATGCTCTTCTTTGAGAATATCCGGAGAGTATTCGCCCAGTTTATAAGCATACTAAAGTCAAACACTCTGTCACCCACCATATACGAACACGTGGACCGCCCGTTTCGGCTCGGCTTTGGTGACTCACCCCTGATCGTCAGCAGATTGCTAGGGATGAATTTGATCATGTGTTGGAACTGGGAATCATTTGACAGTCCGACAGAAATTGGTTGTCTCCCAAGAAGACACCAGGAGATTGGCGCCCATGTGGAGACTACTGTGCCCTGAATGCCCATATGGTGCCTAATCGGTACCCCATCCTGCATCTCCAGCATTTGTCATAATCTCTTAGTGGATGTCGCATTTTCTCCAAGATCGATTTGATTTGGGCACACCATCAAATCCCAGTGGAACCTGCTGACATAAACAACACAGCCATCATGACTACTTTTGGACTTTTTGACCAGGTACATATGCCATTTGATTTATGGAACATGGCATAGACATTTCAGAGGATGATAGTTGATGTGATTCGTGGTTTTCCTTTTGACTATGTTTACTTGAATGACCTGCTGGTAGCCATTTCTACAGACAATGAACATGAGATTCATCTCTATCTACTTTTTGAATGTTTGTGTGAGTACGGCATAGTTATCAACCCAGCTGAGCGTCAGTTTGGAGTATCGTCACTCACCTTTCTGGACCATACGGTTGATGAACACTGGATTCGTCCTCATGATGACAAGGTAAAGTTCATCCGTGATTTTCCATTCCTTCGTTGCTCAGGAAGCTGAGGGAGTTTCTTGGTCTGATCAATTTTTACAGATGTTCATTCTACATTGTGGTGATATACTCCAAACACTCATGGACTTCTGAAGAATAGGACCAAGAAAAATCAGTCTATCACACTCAACGAGGTGAAGATTCCAGCCTTACCTTGTGCTAAGGGTGACCTGACTAGTGGAAATACTCTGGTTCATCCTAGACACGACATTCCATTATGTCCCATTGTCGATGCTACAGATGTTAGAGTAGGTAGAGCTATTCAACACCTTGTAGATGGTGCCTGGCAACTGCTTGCCTTTTTTCTCCAAGCAACCCCAACCTTCTGAGACCAAATATAGCACATTTGGTCGTGAACTGCTGGCCATTTACCTTGCCATCAAACATTTTCGCCCTCTACTCGAGGGCCACACATTCACCATCTACACTGATCACATACACTCTTTGTTCCAAGCTGCACAGGTACTCCCCAGATGAAGTCCGTCACTTGGATTACATATCGCAGTTCACCTCGGAAGGTCAACGTGGTCTGGAATTTAGACCAGGAAGCACCTTTTACACAATGCTGCAATAGATCTTATTCTGGAAGTAACAGAGGTTGGCCTGGACGAGGTCTCAGGTCTGGATGAGATTGGTCTGAATGTCTCCAAGCTCCACCCTGCTTCAAAGGGAAAAGGTTCAGCATTAGAGTTGCATGAAGTCCAAGGTCCAGCAGAAAACCTCTGACAGATGAATGGAATGTGCACGGGGGCCCACTATCTCCCTGATAACCATGATTATTATATATAGTTATATATCAATGCCTTTTGGAAGGAACTCATTGAAGACCTCTTCTACTTTGACCCTATTCCCACAGCAGATCGCATGGACAGCCTTGTCACCTCTCCTGAATGGCAAGGTCAGGAAACTTGACTAAAAATAACAAGTTCTAAATATGGCAACAAGGAATTTCAGACACAAACTTGCAATCTGCCACATCCAGCGAGGAGACGAGTCCAAATTGCAATACAGGGGAATGGGAAGGGGATCATCTGCTGTCTGCTTTCATCACTAGGATATTAATATGTTCAATGCTCCCTTAAATAACTACAAAACAGAACAGTACATCACAGGAGCAGGGCCACAATATCTGTGATGAACATAAGGCTCCAATTTAATTTATCTCCATAGCATGCAAATAATATGCATCCCCCTATTCCCTGTATGCTCCTTAAACACAACTATCCTATTTGCACCCACCACAAACCCTGACAGCCCGTTTCAAACTTCCACCACTCTCTAAGTACAAAATTTGACTCGCACATCTTGAAATTTTCCCCACCCCTCACTTTAAATACATGCCCACTAGTTGGTGAATCTTTTAGCCTGGGAAATTCATCCTTCTTGAGGCCCAGAGGACATGTTCTTCACTATGAAATAACTCATAGAAAAATGCAGCAACCACATACTTTTATGATCTCATTAAAGCCTTTGACTCCATCAGTTGACAGTTTCTGTGACACATCATCCATAAATTTGATTGCTTGCAGAAATTTGTCTTCCTCCTCTGTTTGCTTCATGATGGCATGTAAACTATGATTATAACCAATGCATCCACAGCAAAAACAGACTGGTGTGCAACGTGGATGTGCTTTTCCCCTGAGCCCTTCCTCAATTCTACTGCAATGCCATACCTTACACTTCCAACAAGACTCCTGCCAAGTTAAATTGCCTGCAAGCCATAATATTTTTAAAAATGCTTACTCAATAGGTGAACTGCAGTTTGCAGACAATACTTGCATATGTATGTTTAGAGAGTGAGTTCAAAGTGAATGTCAATTCATTCATTAAAGCCTACAAGAGGATGGGACTTAGATTCGACACTGGTTCTGTTTATAAGGAGTTTGTACATTCTTCCCATGGCCTGTTTGGGTTTTCTCCAGGTGCTCTGGTTTACCCCCACTCCCCAAAATCTACGCAATGGGTAGACTAATGGGAAGGGAGTGTGACGAATGTGCTATGATTAATCTTTTAGTCCAGTGTTAAACCTATATTTTATATACTTCTATATATTTAAGTAAAAGTTGATTTTGGCTAGACAGGGCTCATTTACATTCTATAAACACACATGGTTCTTTGCAGCTGTTAGCTAGCTTCAGCACAGAGAAACACATTAGCATTTTAAATACACCTGATTCTTTGAGATGGAAGACAGAGGCTAGAAATAATGTCGCATAGCATGTGACATGAGAAATTTGCAAGAAATAGCTTATCAAAATGAGAGACAAAGAAGTCAGTTTAAGGCAACTCACAGTTCAATTAAGATGCAGAACTGACGAGCAGCAATATTTCTGCAGAAGGGGAAAAGCTGCCTCTGTGTTACTCCTGGCAAAAAGGGGACACCGAGTCAGTAGATTTCAAAAGAGAAGGCTACTTCTGTCTCTTTAAGATAAAGTGTGCATTTTCATCATTTGGGAACACAGATTCTAAAGTCTTCATTCAAAAGAAGAAGATTTGATCCTGGAAAGTAAGGACTTGTAATATCCTATTCACAGGAGATACATTTGTGGCCAGAAGATGGTCACTTCTGTTTGAAGAATATCTCAAGGACGATTCATCAGAAGAATTGTGAGTTAAAGAGGCCTGAAGATATGATGTTTATAAATGCTTCATAATTATTTCTGAACTGAAAATCTAAGACTTTCTAGCAAGACTAAAATGATACTGAAGTTTTAAAATGGACTTTTTTAGAATTTGAGACTTTACACACACATATTTACATTTGCGCATAATGGGGTTAAATTTAGAGTTAAGTTTAGAGATAAACAAGAAATGTTGTGTTATTAATAGTTTAATTAAAAACTATTATTTTGAATTTACCCTTGTATGCTGAATTTTCCATTGCTGTTCATTTGTTAGTGCTAACAAGTCCCTTCAGTCCCTAACAAAATTTAAAAGGTTGTTAGTTTGTAACAGGGTGCAATTGGGCTACATTGGTTTCATGATCTGGAAGGACCTTCTACCATTACTATATCATTAAAATAGAAAAACTAGCAAGACAAGGTCCTTGATTTCATTGCTCCCACTGTACAAGACAGCTCTTTAACAAAGGTTCTGGGACTAGGCCCTGAAACATTGCCCATATCTCAGGAACCACCTCTCAGCAAAAGCAGACATTGTTGATGAAATGCACCATCTGTGTGATAGCACAACCCTTGACTGTCTGGGAAAAGGGTGTGTTAGGATCCAGATCACTAACTGTGCAAAATGTTCATGGTCTTACAGCCAGCATTGATCCTGAAATCCTTCTATCTGCTTATAGACTTGAAGAGTTGTGAGTTCAGCATTTCCTCTGAAAAATCTTCCACCATTGGGATATGCAAGGCAACATTCGGGCTCTCTTCCAAGCTACCACCTCTAGCATTGGAGTCCTCATTGTACTCAGCCAACTCTAACTGGCAGTTCACTCTCTTCAATGCCTGTCAATAGACTCCTGAATCCATGTTCAGTTACAAACTATCTCACAGCAAGTCATGATTCAGGGAAAAAGGATGAAGGATATCCTCCTTCAAAACAAATGTAGCAACTCCACCAACTATCCAAGGACATCTCAATGTGGAAAAGGAGTATTCAGGATGCTGGTGATTCTGAGAACCTTGAAGCACACTGAAGAGTACACCTCCTAATTTAACCACCCTCTCACCCATCCAGGAACCTCCTACCCCAACCTGTGGCAAATTTCAGAAGACACAAACTGGAGAGAAAGAAGTAGGGAACCCCATAGACAAGGAGAATATCATCATGCTTCTAATGTGACCTTTTCAGGGAAAAAAAATATATATAAATGTATGTCAAAGACAGTCTCAGGATATCTTTTTCCCCACACACTCAATTAGCCTAGTAGCCATCCCCCTCAAGGCAAGGTCATGATGAATTGCCGCTTAAGCAAGATCCTAAAGGGTAGTTCATTTTCCTGGAGGCACATCCCTTCAGATTTCTTTCAGGACAGAAATTAGTATAGTATATTATTTACTTTTTTTTAAAAAAATTTTCAATTAGCCATATATTGTAATTGTTTAAGTGCTTACTTTTTTTCAGTTTGACTGTTATAATATTTAGTTTATATAGAATAGTTTTATTTTTCTTTTATAACTGTTAATTTCTGTATATTGGTTTTTATAATGGTTTCTAAATGTTCTATTTCTGTAAAATCTAATAAAAATATTGAAGGAGAAAAAGGCCAGCAATAATAAGTTGGGGAGATTGGGGCGATGTGTGGGGAGGGATAAAATCTCCTGTTATGTTTATACCATTTAAATGTATTGATCTTACAGAAATGCCAGTTTTTAATGCCTCACCTATATAATGGGATAGGTCTGAGCTGAAACTAAACTGGGAAGCAACAAAGCTTGAATAGATAGGGATGGGAAATTGCTACAGAGCATAATTTACACAGCTTCTAACCTCTGCTGGGAGTCCTTATTTGAAATGATGAAGTGGAGGCAATGCAGCCACCCATTTAAAGGCAAACATTTTAAAAAAATATGCATATAGTTTCAAGCTGCTACCCATCATATATTTCAGCCATAGGTTTTCCACTCATTGGTGATTCGAGTTGTCCCAAATGCTGAATTAGTTATGCTCTCAGTACAAGTCTCATTGTAATGTTAAATGCCCATTCTCTGCCATCAACTTTATTCGATGTATTTATGCAATCAATCACAATACCTATAATCAATTTCTGTCACATTTGTACTGCATACAGAGTTGAATGGACTGCCAACTGACCGGGCAGTTTGCTGTAGACCATTATTGCTCCACCCCATGTAAATTCCATTGCAGGGAACCATTAAAGGAATACAAGGATCACAGTGTATCTGGTTGAGTTCCTCATATCTCATTTCTGTGGCCATTTTTAATTGCCCTGAGAATGTATGAGTAGGTTTTGGAATCTTTGTTACATTTCATATGTAGAGTGGGCCTTTGGTCTTGATGGCATACAGCAGGCTGATGTCAGTATGAGTGGTAGATGTTCTGACAATAATCATTGAGACCAGAAATTTGATAATATTGAACCGCTGACAGAAAGTTTAAAAAAGGAAATAACTGCAATGGGCAAGATTTTAGAGGACTCGATACAAGGTAAAAATTGTAGGCCTAGAAATTATGTCACAGGAACTTTATTGATTTAAAGATGAAAATCAACCATTATAAATAATACACACATTCTTGCATCTGTGGCACACCTGGAGGTCACTGGATGTACAGTAGTCACGCCAATGATCGTGCCACACACTCTGATGCCATTGTTTGGTATTCAGGTGCAAATGCCCACTGAAGGGATTCCTTGTGCATGAGTGAGTTTAATGGATAGAGCAAGGTCTGCTCAAATAAGGACTGAATGATGGGTCCTTGTCTAAGCTGCTTACTTGTAACTTTGTGCTTCTTGGCAAGTGTAATTGCAGTCAACTCTTGGACTCCTTGTCCATTGTGCACCCAAGAAAATCTGCCATCTCAGCCATGCAAATAATTGGTAAGGGTCTCCTGCACAGTGACATTGCAGACCCATTTCAAAACACTGCAGGGTCTCTGCCTCACACTTGGAAACATTGGTGAGCTGTGAACAGCTATTACTGATCTGCAAAAGACGATTCATTTCTATTGCGATTTTCCTTTTTCTAATTGGAAAAACAATTAAAATGACAGGAAAACCTAAAAATATTGCTCCAGGCAATTTTCTGTCAAAGTAAGAGCAGTAAATAAAAACAGCACAAACATTCAAGATCATCAAGAAAACACAAGGCAATAAAATTAAAACATAGAAGTATTGTTATTCTTTAGATCATTTAGAAGTCAAAGGTGATTAAATAAAGGTCCTGAGCTGCATTGTCTTGTTCGCTGGCTTTTATTGTGAGTAATCTCTTGGCCAAAGAGATGAATCTCATTGCGGTAATTAATGTTCTGAGTATCATTAAATCTTTGCCTAGTTTAATAGGCTTCTAACAGTCATTAAAGAGAATCCGCATTATATTTCTTACTGGTGCTGCAACTTGTGACCTCTCTCAACACGATCAGTAGGAGGGAGGTCATTTGTTAGAACATAAGAAATACGAGCAGGAATTGGCCATTCAGCTCATCGAGTCTGCTCCACCATTCAATGATATCACAGCTGATCTGATGATAGGCTCATCAACTACCTGCCTTTTCCCTATGTCCCTTAATTCCTTTCCTATGTAAAAAAAAATCCATTCAAGGTTGTCTTAAATATATATGCTGAGTTACCAATCACTGTTTCAATGGGCAGTGAATTCTGTAGATTCACTCCCCTCTGCAAAAAAACAATTCCTCCTCATCTCTGCTCTAAATTTATTATCCTGAATCTTGAGGCTCTTTCCCCTAGTTCTAGTCTCCCCCACCAATGGGAACAACTTACCTATCTCTATTTGATTTATGTATGCCTTTCATAATTTTATACATTTCTATATGATCCCCTCTCATTCTTCTAAAGTCCAGTGATTACTGTCCCAGATTACTTAATCTCTCTTAGGCTAACCCCCTCATCACAGGAATGAACTTGGTGAACCTCTTCGGCACTGCTTCTAAACCCAGTACATCCTTCCTCAAGTAAGGAGATCAGAACTGCACGCAGTACTTCAGATGCAGCTTCACCAATACCTCGTATAATTGCGGTATAATCTGCCTGCTCCTAAATTCAGTCCCTTTAGCAATTTGCCTTCTTTTTGAAAATTTTATTTATTAGTATATTTCATACATTTCAAATTAACTTGCAATATCATTGCATAATAAATACTAAATAATTTTCAATTTTCAATTGAAAGTTATCCATTTGCTTTCTTGATATCCTTTTGCGCCTGCAAACCAACCTTTTGCAATTCATGCACTAGCACTCCCAAGTCCTTCTCCACGGCAGCATGCTGCAATCATTTGCCATTTAAATAATCTATTATTTAATCTTCTATTTTTCCTTCCAAAGTGGATAACCTCACATTTACCAAGATTGTACTCCATTTCCAGACCCTTGCCCACTCACTTAACCTATCTATATCTCTCTGCAGACTATCCCTATCCTTTGCACAATTTGCTTTTCCACTCAATTTAATGTCATGAGTAAACTTGGATAGAGTACACTCTGTTCCTTCCTCCAGATTGTTAATGTATATTGTGAACAATTGTAGGCCCAGCACCAACCCCTGTGGTATGCCATTCATCACCGATTGCCAAGCAGAAAAACACATTTTTTGCCCAACTCTCTGCTTTCTATTGGTTAACCAATCCTCTATCCATGCTAATACATCATCCCCAACTCTATGTATCCTTATCTTATGCAGCACCTTATTGAACACCTGGAAATAGAAGAAAACAGAATCCATCTGCTTCCCTCTATCTACCACGTTCATTGTATCCTCAAAGAACACCAGTCAATTTGTCAAATAGGACCGGCCTTTGCTGAACCCTTGGCTGCGTCTGCCTGATGGATCCATTGTGTTCCAGTTGTTTCAGTATTTCTTCTTTAATGATAACTTCAAGCATGTTCCCAACTACAGATGTTAAACTAACTGGCCTATAGTTCCCTGCCTTTTCCCTACATCCTTTTTTGGATAGTGGTGTGTCTAATGGCATCCAGGTGCTCACCTCCAATCATATCCATAACAGCTGTCTTTGACATGGGATGCGTCCTTTACTAATAAAGACTGATACAAAATAGTCATTCAAAGTCTCAGCCATTTCCTCATTAACCCATATCAATTCCCATTTCTCATTCTCCAAGGGACCAGTCTGCACTTTAGTTACCACTTTCTCCTTTACATAATTATAAAAATTACTGTATGTTTTTAGATTTTGTGCTGATCTTTTCTCATAGCATACCTTCCCTCTCTCTTTTGCTCTTTATTGCTCGCTTCAAGGTTCTTTGTTGCTTTCTCAATTATTTAGTTTTGCACTGCTCTTGGCAACTTTATACACACCAGCTTTTAGTTTGATTCCTTCCTTTATTGTCTTTGTTATCCAAGGCTGGCTGTCCCCAGCCTTACTGTCCTCGCTTTTTACTGGAATATACCTTTTGTTGAGCAACTTGAAAAACTTCTTTGAAAATCTTCTACTGATCTTCAACCATTCTACCCTGCCCAACTCCTCCCTCATCCCCTTGTAATTTCCCATGTTTAGGTATAATACACTGGTTTCAGACCAAACTATCATACCCTCCATTTGTACGAGAAACTGTGATCAGTCTTTCAAAGAGGATCTCTAGCTGCAGATTATGAGAATTGCGTTGTGAACATCAGTTATTTCGTGTGTTTCTTTGTTTACATGGTTGCTGAAAGTTACCTATGCTGCATTTGAACAGACTTCTATCATAAATTATTCTGCCAACTTTCTGGGGTTTCATCTTAAGACAATGAACAAATCTAACAACAGAAGTTTTTCAAATTTCCTTCACATTCAGTCAAGGTCTTTCATGAGACCACACTATTAACTTCTAAAGGATTACCAATAAGTCAAACTTTAACTGGACCAGCATGAGCAGGGCAAGAAGATGACTCACTTCTTGACTTGCCAGAGTTTTCCAATATTCACAGGGTCAAGTCATGGTGGAATATGCTCCCATTGCCTGAATGAGCGCTATGCCAACACTCAAGAAGTCCAGGACCAAGCAACCCACTTGTTCACACCCTAAACATTCACTTACTTGACCACTGGTGCATTAGCATTTTGTTGTGTTTGGGGTGGTGAAAATATAAACTGAAAACCATCACCAAGAGAAACAATGATTAAATTATAAGTTGTTTAGCTCTTAGGATGCTGTTGGATATAAAAGTGCAAACAAAATTCAAAATAACTTTCTAAAAAGGTGAATCACGATTTGACTAAAAACAGGAGCCTGAGTGTTTCGGGAAAAGAGCCAAACATTTTTTATGCAAAATGTTGGTGTGAACTCAACAAGCTGAATGGCTCCTTCTACTCTGCAAAAAGCTACAATTTTAAACAGTACTGTGACCACTCTGTGCAAGATTAAAACATTTGCAAGCATCACAAATATGCAGATATAACTATAATATTTCTTGGCTCTAAAATGCTGTCATCTATCACCCAGACGTCATCCTGATTATCACATACATCATTAAACATATCTCATTGTTCTGCCTCTGTAACAAAATGATGAAACAATTGTTTAAATGGAACTAAAGGAAGCTTAATTGCAAACAGAGGTATAAGAGAAAGAGGTTTTTGGTGCCACAAGACGCGCACCATCAGGTTCAGGAACAGCTGCTACCCCTCCACCATCAGACTCCTCAATGACAAACTCAATCAGAGACTCATTTCAGGACTCTTACTTGTGCACTTTATTGATATTCTTTTGTTCTCTCTATATTGCAGTCAGTTTCTTTAAATTCATTATGTGTTTACAATTCTTTTATTTGTTTACATGTGCAGTGAACAGGAATTCATCGACTGTGTGTAGTTTAGATGATTGACCCCTCTTTTAGCTCCACCCCCACCTACCCCAATATACACCCTGATGTTCCCGCCTTACCTCAGATTCACCTGAGGACTATTGTAGATACTGGCCATTGATTATAAGCAATTAAAAGAGTGTATGTACTCCTCACTTGTCCCTGAGTGCAATCAATTGTGTTACAATTTTAATAGCTTAACTTTTGAAGCAGGATGGAACCCCTGTTGAAGCCAAGCATCCTCCAGGTCAACCCTCTCTCCCCAGAGGCCCCAGAGGAATTCTCCTACTGTCTGGAGTGCTTCCAGTCTTACCTGGCAGCCACGCAAGATGTCTTCACTCCAAAAGAATCCGGAGATCTGCACTTCTCTCTCGAGTCGGCCCCAAGGGGTTCGCTGTCATCAGGAACTGTGCAACATAAGAGACTGCCATAAAAGGCTTGAAGGCCTGCTACATGGGCCTCAGAATGATGTGCTAGTGAGACTCCGGCTCTCTCAACGTCGGCAATGTCCAGGTGAGTTGTTGGATGAATAGGTCCTCGAACTGTGGGTCTTGACTAGGAAATGCCACAGTCTGGGTGAAAGAGGAAGAACAAATCCAGGACACCCTTGTGGTGGGAGGAAAGTCAAGGTACATGATGCAGCAAATGCTGGAGTTGGGGGAAAAGAACTTGGCCAACACCCTAGAACTAGCGAAAACACTCAAGCAGGCCCATCTAGGAGCTGATGACCTCACGGGTGAAAGTGGCACCTTTTTGGAAGACTAGGCCTGCATGGCGCCAGCAGAACCTGCATCCTCAGCACTGACTGCTGTGGCCACACGCAACCAGGGATGCTACTTCTGTGGTGAGGCAAAGCACCCCCACACCTGATGCCCCGTGAAGGATGCCATGTGTTCAGGATGCAGTAAGAAGGTGAAAGTCTGCGGGGCCAAGGGAACATAAAGAGGGCGACTGTATGTGTGACCCCCGAATTGGCGAATGACCCAGGCCTGAGTCCTGGAGCTGGCCCTGGCCACTCCATGCTGCTCATCGATGCCATCTTGTTGCAACTTGTTGCGAGACCCGCCACTGGAAGTGAAGCATTGTGGGAAGCAATGGCGGCTATCTTTCCACACCTCGTGATTGATGCCATCATGTCCACCCTCAGATCAAGATGAAGGAGTCGACATCAACATGGGAGCAACATGGTTTCCAGAGCTCTAGCCATGGTTGTTCTTGATCAGGAAAGAACTCACCAATTGAACAATCGACGATGGAGGTGAGGGTAAACAGACACTTGACTGATTGTTTGGTAAACACTGGCTCCACTGAAAGCTTCATAAGCTCAGTGACTGCTCTGTGGTACAACTTAAAAGTGTATCTGATGAACTATCATTTTTATCTAGATTTGCATTCATACCTCACGACTATCCAGGGGTATTGTATAGAACATCTAACTGTGAAAGGGGGGAATTTTGTAAGTTCTAACTGTATGTACTGAAGATTTGTGTGCTTCTGTGTTACTGGGTCTGGACTTCCTGATTCACTTTAAAAGTGTGGCCAAGGACTACTTCCTCCAATCACAGTGAAGAACAGAAGGTACCAAAAGCCGGATACCACATGTGATCTCTCCACCTTAAATATTGATCTCCCTCCCCCCCCACCCCTGACTGTTTCTGAACCTGACCCCTGATTGCAAGCCTATAGTCACAAAGAGCAGATTATACAATGCGGGGAATCAGGAATTTATTAGAGCTGAAATGTAACGGCTGCTTAAAGAAATATCATTGAGCCTAGAAACACCCCATAGAAAGCCCAGCTGGTAGTCATGAAAAGGGGAGAAAAGTTCAGGCTAGTGATTGACTACAGACAAACAACTAATTGTTTCACACTCCTGGATGCGTACCCCTTCTCTTGAATTTCGGACATTGTAAACAAAATTGTACAGTATCAGATTTATTCAACCATCAACCTGAAAGACTGTCCCTACACAGCATTTGAGATAGACGGATGGCTCTATCAGTTCCAGAGGGTCCCTTGTGGTATCACACATGGGTTCTCGGTCTTCCAGAGACAGATGGACAAAATGGTTAACAAATACAGATTATCCCTTATATCGACAATGTCACCATTTGTGGACACTCTCTGGAAGACCACAACCCCAACTTTCAGAAGTTTCTCCATATGGCCAAGGCCCTGAATCACACAACTCCAATAAGTGCATGTTCCGGACAAAACGTCTGGCTACGTGGTGGAGAATGCATCATTGGTCCTGATCTCAGTCGCATCTGCCCCCTGTGAGACATCCTGATCCCAAAGACCATGAAGGCCTTAAGGAGGTACCTGGACTTCTTCTCTTACTATGCCCAGTGGGTCCCTTACTACCCAGATAAAGCCCACCCCCTCTTAAAATCCACCTCCTTCCCATTATCGGTTGAAGCTCAGGCAGCTTTCGTCTATGTCAGGAGCTACATTGCAAAGGCCACCATGTATGTGGTGGACAAGAATGCACCATTCCAGGTGGAGAGTGATGTCTCAGATGTAGCTCTGGCTGCTACCCTTAACTAGGCAGGTTGGCCAGTAGCTTTCTTTACCCGTACCCTACAAGGCCACATGCTTCAGAACCCATCAGTGAAGAAAGAGACTCAAACCATCATAGAGGCCATTAAGCATGGAGGCATTACCTGGCTGGCAGAAAATTTATACTGCTCACTGACTAGTGATCAGTGGCATTTATGTTTTATAATGCAAAAAGGGATAAAATAAAGAATAACAAGATTGCGAGGTGGAGGACCAAACTCTCCACCTATAAATACAAAATAGCATACAGGCCAGGTACTCTCAATGAACCTCCAGATGCCCTGTCGTGAGGAAGCTATGCCTCTGCACACACTGGCCAGTTGTGGTCACTGCATGATGAGCTTTGCCATTCAGGCATCCAATGCCTCATTTCATCAAGGCTCATAACCTGCCCTACTCCATTGAGGACTTCAGGGAAATGACCAGGTCCTACCAGATCTGTGCTGAGTGCAAACCACACTTCTACCACCCTGATAAAGGCATCCCGCCCCTTCGAACAACTGTCAATTTCAAGGGATCCTTCCCTTCCATCATTGGAAAAGTGTACTTTCTTAACATCATCGATAAGTATACACATTTTCCATTTGCCATCCTCTGCCCAGATATGAACACCACCATGGTCATCAGGGCCTTGCACTCTATTTTCACCCTGTTCAGGTACCCAGCTATAACCATAGCAACGGAGGTTCATCATTTATGAGCAAAGATCTACGCCAGTACCAGCTCGTAAGTGGTATTGCCTCAAGCAGGAAGACTACCTACAATCCCTGGGGGAAATGACAGTTGAGAAGGAAAACACAATGGTTTTGAAGGCTGTGAAATTAGTTCTTCAGTCTAAAGGCCTTCCAGACTCCCACTGGCAAGAAGTCTTACCCACTGCGCTCCACTCCATAAGGTCACTTCTCTGTACTGTGACCAATGAAACTCCACACCAGCTAATGTTCACTTTCTTGACCTGCTTAGAAAGCACGTGAGGAGGAGTAAGACAGACCTACTGGTCGAGAAGGTGCACCTGCTGCCCGCCGACCCAATGTACGCCTACGTGGCATACCCTGATGGCAGAGAGGACGTCTCAATCACAGACCTAGCACCTGCCGGAACTGAGGATCCAATACATCAAACAGACCAGGAACCACCAAGTACCCCACCCAGGGATCCGGTCGACAGTGCTTGGGAAGTGGGTCAATCCACTCCGCGACCAGAGCTTGAGCCCTTGACACCCAGTAACTCTGCACCATAGGAGGCTCAAGAAGTTCTGAGGCACTCAACCAGAATAACTAGACCCCCTTACAGACTCAACTTGTAAATATTTGTAAATTATCAATGTTTTTAATTTATGGTCTATATTTTTCACCTGCAGGTTCTCTTCTGAAGGAAGGGGTGAATGCAGTGAACTGGAACTCACTGACTGTGTGTCGTTTAGATGGCTGGCTCCTCCTAACCCAATAAGAACCCTGGTTTTCCCTCCTTACCTCAGATTCACCTGAGGACTATTGTATATTCCAGCCATTCATTGTAAGCTATTAAAAGCGAGCTTGTACTCCTCTCAAGTCTCTGAGTGCAATCAGTCATGTTACATGTTTAAGTTGTGTACAGTTTATTTTATGCACTACCAATTAGTGGCAATTCTGCTGCAGCTGCAGGGAACAGGAACCTCAGAGTTGTATGCGATGTCATGTATGTACTCTGACAATAAATCTGAAATCAGAAACAAATACATGAACCTTCAAGCACAAAGCGACACGCTGTGTATGAATGACATACGTTAATACTCCGCAAATGTAACTGAAATATTGCAATACGGCGAGAAATGGAATTGCTGTTATCCTAAAAGATGTGCTAAGTCAAAACCTGGAATGAAAATGGATTATAGAGTATTTGACAATAATAAGTGGTGCTTTGGCTCAATTTTTATGTGCATGTTCAAATACTGTATATAATGCAACTCACCCTTTCTCCGCCCCATTCAGGACAGATGTGCTGGGTGTATGTAAGTCATGAGAGTGTGACATCAATTCTTGAGCAATGCTGTCTTGAAAGATTGCTGCCAAATTTGACCATGACAGTATAGCTCATTCCATGAATTGAGCATTGACAGGGAACTTGACATTTCATAGCAGGAAGAACTCTTTGAACTCCCCCCTTCACAACTCTGCCACTCCACCATCCTCAGTGTGCAGAATCGAACAGGTTATCAGTTACTTGGTACGTTTCTGCTGATTAATTGCAAAAAGGGTGATTTGTGGAGATTTGCAGGTTGATACTTCAACGGCTTTGTTTGCGGTGGTGAATGCTCATGAATTCTGCCTACTTCTGATATCCTACAGGCAATCTTGGGTAAGATCTTCGATCAGTTTGTATTTATCATACCACACAAACTGTGAAGACAGTGTTGCATTGTTTGCAAAGATCAAATTAATTAATGGGTTTGAAAATCCTTGCACAAAATTATAATTCATTCTACATTTCCTTGGTTGATGGCGATTAAGGACATGTTGCATTTATTGCTGGTCTCTAGTTTCCATGAGTAAGTCCAAAAAAAGGGAAAGTTACAAATATTCTGCAGCTGAAGTAGTATCTATTGAAAACAGGTTTTAAAACATTTCATTGGAATGGGAAAATGTTGTTAGAATAATTGCTAACCAGTACAAAAGGAATAAAAGTATTCCGATGGTGCTGACCATGTCGGAGGTTTGGTTCTGGAGCTCGGGTGTCCAATGACTTGGACTGAAGGCGGTGTGACTGTGGAGGCAGTGGGAGCACTGGAAACAAATCCATGGACACTCAATTACTTTAGGAGGACTCTCTTTTATTTATCTTTCTCTGATGGTAAGGGAGAGGTGGTGCTGGGCAATTTCTGTTGATGGCAAATCTTTGCCTACCTTTCGATAGATAGGGAGGCAAAGTAAATGTGACCTTTATTCATTTGAAGGCGAGAGGAATTAAGTGACAAAAGAATTAATGGGATATGCAACTGAGAGCTTGCAGATTGAATGGGGATGTTCTGCAAAGAACTGATTCGATCAAAATTTTATCTTCCCAATGATGGGAGGCCACATCATGAGAGGAGAATACAATTTGCTGGAGTAGATCAATTAAATTGTCTGGATACTATCCAGATCCTACAGTAAGTCAACCTTATCAGATGTCATTGGAACTAAATTCTGCAGACTGAGTGAATAGACTGGCCCTAAGTAAACATCAGAAGCAGGTTCATCTCATTGCTCTTTGTAGGAACTTGCACAGTAGCATTATGATTCCTGTATTGTGTCAGCTCAAATATTCCAAGTTTATTCCATTGTTGTGAAGTAGTTTCCAATCTGCAAGGTTTGTAAAAGATTCCATGCAATATCTAGATGTCTACTTTGTGAAGAAATTATAATGATTTTCAGGCGAGCATGCTAGGAAAATGTTCAGCAAAGAAATAATGTGTTTGGTGAGATTACCCAGAGTTGCTTTTTCCTTGGGAGGCAGAGCATTCCCATGTGACATGAAATGGCTGAATTAACTTCCTTAAAGATCTCAATCTTCACAGGACATTGAAAAATAGACGGGCAGACATAAAGCATTTATTTGCTTTATGCTTACTTCTGCCTGCGGTATTCAGGGAGTATTAATACAGTCTTTACAATCTTATCGCACAGGAACAAGCATTTTGGACCAACTCATCCATGCCAACCAAGTTGTCCACCATCTTCCTTCATTAGGCCCTCTAAATATTTATACTGCACATACCTGTCCAAATGTCTTTTAAATGTTGCAACTGTATCTGCCTCTAGCTCTTCCCCAGCAGTTCTTTTCACTTACCTACCTGTAGCGCAACTGAGAGCACTCAAACCAGAGAGAGTGCAACACACTTTTATTCAATAAGAATAACGGACCATAGTTTTTGGACTGAACTGGGGTTGTGGCAGGGATCCAGGGTTTATATCCGGATTATGCAGACGCGGAGTCGCGGCAGGAGCCAGGAGTGAATTCCCAGTTCACTACTCTACCCTCTGTGTGAAAAACGTGTTCTTCAGGCGTTCTTTAAATCTCTCGCTTTAGTTTTAGATTCCCTTACCCTAGGAAAATGACTAAGGCTATTTCCCCTGTCTATAACTCTCATGACTTGGAAGATCTATATAAAGCCACCTCTCATCCCCCTACACTGCAAGGAGAAAAGTCCCAGCCTAATGAACCTCTCCTTGTAACTCAACCCCTCCAGTACTGACAACATCCTCATGAATCTTTTCTGTATCCTTTCCAGCTTAGTGACATCCTTCCAATAATTGAGCAACCAGAATAGCACACAATATGCCAGCACTAGTATCCTGGGTTCGAATCCCGCACTGTCTGTAAGGAGTTTCATTGCATCTGTGTGGAATTCCTCCGGGTGCTCTGGTTTCTTACCACCCTTCGAAACATATATGGTTGTAGGTTGATTTGAATTGTAATTGGTGGCACAGATTTAAATGGCTGAAATTGGCTTCCTCTGTGCTGTAAATAAAATTTAATTACAATTTAATTTAATTTAATTTAATTGTGGTCTTATCAACTTCTTGTTCAATTTAACATGTATCCCAACTCCTCTTCTTATTGCCCTGACTATGAAGTGTGCCAAATGTGTTTTTTCACCACCCTATCCACCCGTGTCATTACTTTCAGGGAATCATGTTCTTGTACCTCCATATCTCTCTATTCCACAATACTTTTCAGGGCTCTACCATTTACTGTGAATGTCCTGCACCAGTTTGACTTCCAAAAAACACATCACCTCATTCTTATTTAAGTTAAATTCCATGCGCTGTTCTTTGGCCTACTTCCGAAGTCAATCTGGATCCTCTTCTTTGGCTTGCCTTCGTGGATGAAGATTTATGGAGGAGTAATGTCCTCGTCAGCTGCAGGCTCATTTGTGGCTGACAAGTCCGATGCGGGACAGGCAGACACGGTTGCAGCGGTTGCAAGGGAAAATTGGTTGGTTGCGGTTGGGTGTTGGGTTTTTCCTCCTTTGTCTTTTGTCAGTGAGGTGAGCTCTGCAGTCTTCTTCAAAGGAGGTTGCTGCCTGCCGAACTGTGAGGCGCCAAGATGCATGGTTGGAGGCGATATCAGCCCACTGGCAGTGGTCAATGTGGCAGGCACCAAGCGATTTCTTTAGGCAGTCCTTGTACCTCTTCTTTGGTGCACCTCTGTCTTGGTGGCCAGTGGAGAGCTCGCCATATAACACGATCTTGGGAAGGCGATGGTCCTCCATTCTGGAGATGTGACCTACTCAGCGCAGTTGGATCTTCAGCAGCGTGGATTCAATGCTGTCGGCCTCTGCCATTTTGAGTACTTCGATGTTGGTGATGAAGTTGCTCCAATTAATGTTGAGGATGGAGCGGAGACAACGCTGGTGGAAGTGTTCTAGGAGCCGTAGGTGATGCCGGTAGAGGACCCATGATTCGGAGCCGAACAGGAGTGTGGGTGTGACAATGGCTCTATATACGCTAATCTTTGTGAGGTTTTTCAGTTGGTTGTTTTTCCAGACTCTTTTGTGCAGTTTTCCAAAGGTGCTATTTGCCTTGGCGAGTCTGTTGTCTATCTCGTTGTCGATCCTTGCATCCGATGAAATGGTGCAGCCGAGATAGGTAAACTGGTTGACCGTTTTGAGTTTTATGTGCCCGATGGAGATGTGGGGTGGGGGGGGGCTGGTAATCATGGTGGGGAGCTGGCTGATGGAGGACCTCAGTTTTCTTCAGGCTGACTTCCAGGCCAAACATTTTGGCAGTTTCCGCAAAACAGGACGTCAAGCGCTGAAGAGCTGGCTCTGAATGGATCGTATGGTACACTTAAACTACCTTCCTGACTGTCCATCAATGAAAATAACAATTTATTGCCAAATACAGAAGTAAAATGTACAAATGCATTGAAAATCTTATTTGTTGTAGCTTCCAGGTCTATTAAAAAAATAAATACAAATTATGTATAATTACCATGCTATGAGGAGAAATATCTAAAAGTAAGATTTTTATAAAATAATTAATAAATGTTTACATTTGGGTAGATTATAGTGCAAAATATGTGTACTATTCTGATCTTGTGTAGTGTTTGGTTTGAATGAATTGAGGAGGTTCAAGAGCCTGATAGCTGAAAATATTCTTGAAACTAGAGGTGCTACACTTTAGGCTTCTGTGCCTTTTGTCAGAATGCAAAAGCAAGAAAAGGTGTGGCCGGGGATGTTGGCTGTCTTCTTGAGGCAATGCATTATATTGCCAATTTTGGTGTTATCTGCAAACTTATTAACCATGTTAACTACATTGTCATCTAAATTATTAATAACATGACAAACCAGCAAACAGCAGTTATATCCAAAATCACATATTTCGGTGATGATTCTTTTCAAGAAGATCCATTCCGTTAAAAAAATAAATAACCAGAAATGTCAAAGAAGCATGAGATGGGTTAATGGGCATTCTCCCAGACTCCATTTCAATGAGATAGTATCACTTAATCATCACTGAAAATATACTGTGCATCATGTTTTGCAATTATACTTTTATTTTCATTATAGAAAATGTGTTAGTACAATTTATGATAGGGTTTATTGTGAGGCAATATGCTTGCTAATCATTATGAAATACACAAGATAAATTTATTATCATCACTTTGAAGCTCAACTAGAAAGTAAAAATCAGGAAATATTCTGTCGATCAATGCTCATCTTCCCCGAGGAGTCCAGAATGTTTCATTTCAGAAGTCACAAATCCTTCCTGATCTATACATGAACAGATCATTGCAAAGTGTTTGGTTTTGTGATGCTATTTAACACAATTATGAAATTAAATAATCCTGTTAAAAAGAAATACCACGATGTTCTGATATTATAATTTAGTATTGATTTTTACAAAGTTCTAACATATCTTTTCCCTTAATCCATAAGATTAAAGCTATTTCTGTCTTAACTTAAAGACATATCACAAATACACAAATAATTTATGTCGCCTTCATTCAAATTGAATATGATAGCCTTTTTGCAATTTAATATAGAACTGATGGAATGATTAATCTATTAAGTGGTTATTAAAGGCACTGTTATGCTCATTTTATTACGTTAACATTCCATTTGCTCCAATCTTCCCATTTTACTGTTGTGGTGTTGCTCTAGGTGTTGGTAGTGTACATTTTGGTGTTTTTTATTTGATTGTTAAGTGTTCCTTTACTCTTGGTTTTAAAAAGATTCAAATACACTTGGGAATTTTCCATTAGCGAATTAGTCAAAGAACATTCTATGCTTTTTTCTACCTTGAAATAAAGCTAAATTATAGATGCAATGTTTTGGTTTCTGTTTGTCTTCAGATCCAAGCCTCTGCATCAGGTTCTTTCAGGTCAAATAGAGGAATCATTGATTAGGTTTAAGATTGACCCATATGAGATTTAGAGGGTGCAATAGAGATTCTTATTCTTAAATGTTTCAATTTCTGATGAAAGTATTACCTAATGTTTATTCAACTCTTCATAGTGACCATTATTATAATTATTTCTAATAACTAAGTTTCAAGTGCAGCAGATGCCTGGTCTGAAATATATGTCGGGATAGAATGACTAATATGATAAATGTACAAAATGATTTTGCATCAATTATATCTCACACCACTGAAATTAAATAAATTAAATTCAGACTAATCAGACCAATGTTTTAGATGTGGCGAAGGGGTAGGAACTTCTTTATATTCAACATGGTTATTTTCTAAAGTGAGACCTTTTTGGGTAGATCTAGGAAATTTCTTAGAACAGATTATAGGAAGTAAATTTCCACAAAACCCAGAATTATTTTTACTGGGTAATATTACTGGGATAAGACCTAAACTATCTAAATATCAAATAGAATTTATTAAAATTGCATAGGCAGTAGCTAGAAAATGTATAGCAGTTGCATGGAAATCTGATTCACATCTAGGTTTGGTGCATTGGAATGCAGAAATACATAGTTGACTTCCCCTTGAGAAAATTACATAAAGCTAAAGAAATAAGTATGACATATTTTTACAAGTTTGTTATCCATATTTACAATTTTCAGATGTAAATCTTTAATTGTGTTCTGCCTAACCCTCGAGAACTGTGTTGATCTTCTCCAAAGAAAATGAAATAGAACATCAATTTATGATCTGGGGAGTGTGCAGCACTTTACAGCAATCTGTTCTGCTTTAAAAAAAATTTTTTTCCTTTTCTCTCTTTTTCTTTATATATACTCTTTGGTCTTTTTTTCTTGGGTGGTTGGGGGTTGGGGCATGACCATCATGGATTTACATTTGTAGCTGCAATTTTTAATTTTGTAATTGACTGCATGCATGGTCAAAATTTTTAAACAAACTATTAAAAAAGAAGTTCAGCAGATGGACAGGCATTACGCTCCTCAAAGGCATGCATATATTAAATTCTGCATCACACAATGTTTTAGCTGGAAACAATTTTTGCTGAGAGAATGATCATAAAGGAAAATAACAAAAATGTATGTATCTTGAGATAGGTTATATCCATTTGACTTGACAATTAAAAGTTTGTGAATTCAAGCTCACTTTACATCGATCTTTACCAATGTTAACTTTTTCAAGTGCTTAGTGAAGCAGAAACATCAAAGGTTTAGATCTAAAAAAAGTAAATGATATATAAAAAGAGCTACTCTCAAGTTGTGTGCATTCATGATTATTTTCATGAGGAGTTAATGAGTGAGAAAGGAATCAAATGGACAATTCTGTACTGCATAAACATCATAATTTTTAGAATAACATCCAAGACAAGTTTGAAGGCTGCAGCGCACTATTTGAAATAACATTATTATAGGACACATCATGTGTAATTGTGTAATTGGTGAAGAAAACACCATTTTAATTGAATAGCAAAGATTTAATGGGAAAGCTCTTGTTGCTCATGGGATTAAGCAAGGTCTCTTTCCTTTGGCATATTCCCACACTATCCTTTCATTATATCAAACTTAATGCAAGGCATCACTTACTTTAGCAATGTGAAGCAGATCATATATTGTCTGACAATTGAACCAAACCATTTTCACATCTGATACTGATGATTAGTTTGTCATTATTCTTTTTTTGCTTTCTCATGGACTTCTTCATGTTCATGAAACTTAATAATTCCCAGTAGTATTTTTCTCCATGTATCAAATGCTTTTTAATGAAATTTATTGTTAATGATTCCTGATCAACTTAATTGAGCTTTATTGCAAAATCTACTGAGTAAAGGATTAGTGATGTCTTGTTCCAGTTAAATAGGGCCCCAGTGAGTCTGGATATGAAATACTGTGACTCCATCTGATCTCCTGATCAAACACAAAATAGAGATAAAGTTTCAACAGATTGATATATGGGATAAGACTTGTTATTATATATATTTAAGCAAGTGGTTGATATATTTTTTTAGATTGGAAAGGAATCAAAGCATATGGGCATAGTGTGGGGAAGAAGCATTATAAATAAAATATATAGAGAAGCATCAAGGCTAACTGAGTGATTGAGAACATGGGATATGGATTTTAAAGTAGAATAATGTAAGGTCATCCATGTCCACACAAAGCAGAAAAGCAGAGAATATAGTATAGATTTGATGTTCACAGAGATGCGGACCTGCTTATACACAAAGTACTGATAGCCACCATACAGGCGCAACAAGCAATTAGGAAGGTAAATATTTAAAATTTATCACAAGAGGATTTGAATAGGAAATGTTAATGCAATTATAGTCTTCTTCCTCAGTCAGCCCTATGCCCCCTTTACCTGACATCCTTTCTTTCCCCTCCCACTGGTATTCACCTTTAAGTCGGTGGTCCTCCTCTCCTCTTCCACCACATCCTTCTTATTCAGGCATGTGCCCAATCTTGACTCTCCTGGTGAAGAGCTCAGGCCCAAAACATTGATTGCTTATTGCTTTCCATGGTTGCTACATGGAGTCCCCCCAGCACTTAGGTGGCATTATTCTTGTCCATTTTTACAAGGCTTTGGTGAGACCGCTTCTGGAATATTGTGACTATTGTTTACCTCCTTATCTTAAAAAAAGGCTGTCCTTGCCAGGGAGGAAGTGCAGCTTCACCATAATGGTTCCAGGCATGGCAAGTTCACAGTATGAAGAGAGCAGAGTAATATTTAAATGGAGTCAAGCTAGGGAATGGGATAGTATAAAGGGATCTGGGTGTATTTGTACACCAGTCACTAAAAGCTAGCATGCAGGTTCAGCAAGCTGTGAAGAAGGCAAATGGCATGTTGGCTTTCATAAAGAGGGGATTGGAGTATAGGAGCAGAGATGCCCTCCTGCAGTTGTACAGGGACCTGGTGAGACCTCAACTGGAATATTTTGTCCATTTCTGGTCCCCAAATTTGAGGAAGGACATACTCGTTATCGAGAGAGTGCAGTGCAAATTTACAAGGTTAGTTCCCGGGATGACAGGATTGACATATGCTGAAAGGTTAGAAAGACTGGGCTTTTATGCAATGGAGTTTAAAAGGATGAGGGAAGACATAATTGAGGTATATAAGATTATCAAGGGGCTAGACAGGGTGAAATCGGATTACATGTTCCCAGAGTTGGGAGAGACTAGGACTAGATGGCATAGTTTAAGAATACAGAGAAGGCCCTTTAGGACAGAGATGATGACACATTTTTTTACCCAGAGAAGTGTGGATCTGTGGAATGCTTTACTGCAGAGGGTGGTAGGGGCAGATTCACTGGATATGTTCAAAAGGGAGTTAGATAAGGCTCTTGTGGACAGGGGAGTTAGGGTTATGGAGATAAGGCAGGGAATGGGTACTGATAGTGAATGATCAGCCTTGGCCATGATCTGAAAAATAGCGGTGCTGGCTCGACAGGCCAATTGGCCTACTCCAGCACTATGGTCTATTGTGTATTGACTGAGTAGACTATGCCTCAGTTCCATAGTGATCAGAAGAATGTGAGGAAATGTCTTTGAAACATTTACAATTCTTTGACGGTACCTGATGGTGAGTTCTAATTAAGTAATTGACATGAAATATCTTTTTCTTTCTCTTCCCACAGATACAGCCCGATCTGTTAAATGTTTGATGGATGTTCCCTGACCTGTTCATTGTTCGTTGGATGCTCCCTGACCGGTTGAGTGTTCCCAGGCTTTTCAGTTTTGTTCCAGATATCCAGCATCTGCAATTTTTTTGATTTCCATTCTAAGAGGTTTTGAAAAGTGAATGCAGAGAGAGGGTGTTTACCCTAGTTGAGGTGTCTACAACCAGGGTAAGCTGCACAGGGCAGCGAGGAGTTTCTTTTCAAGCAAATGTTCAGAATTTTTGGAATAATCTATCTTCGAGGCTCAGTTGCTGAATTTATATTTCACTAATATTGATAGATTTCTAGAGGTTGAGGAAATCAAGAGATGTAAAGAGAGTGCAGGAAAATGATGATGAAGTAGAAGATCAGCTATAATCGTGATAGGTGGCAGAGTAGCCTTGGATCCCTAAATCATCCACCACTACCCTTGTGATTCTGGTATCCTTCCAGAAAATCTTCTCCTATTGTATTACCATCCATTCAAGTTTTGGGGCTTGCTTACCATAGCTCATCCCACTCCCTCCAATCTCATCTCATCTAGATCTCCACAAAGACATTAAGACACCATCCAAAAAGGTAGTGGTTTATTTGCAGGGCAGCACGCTCATTATTTTTAGCTTGAGCTGATGGACTGATTGTTGACGACTGCCAACAACATTGTTCCACTTCTGTAAATTAGGTGCAGCAGGTGACTGTTGTCTGAGAGCTCAGCGTGAATAACACAAAGATAAAAGTTATGCCTATGCTTCACCATCAGCAATTATCTGATGGTTGAAGGCAATTATAAGTGTCTCTAATGTTCTATGGTTCCCCGTTTTCTTCTTCCATGATGACCAAGACTGACAGAGCTGTGAAGTTACTAGCTCTCCTGGGCATGCCTTCCATTTGGCCACTTTCTTGCTAGTCTTCCATTTCAGTCAGAGCCAGTATTTCTCCAAAAGCCACTATATGTCAATTATAGCTTCCTGAAAATTCAGTCCAGGAGAAAGTCAACAGATCTTTATTTGGGTAAACAGATGATTGCTTTGATTTCTTCAAGTGATAGTTCATAGCACAAAATCTAACGTCCTCTGCTCTGATGTGTTCAACTGAGTGAAGCTATGATCTTTTGTAACATTACACTTAATGCACCTCTAATAACAAATGGCTAGCCTATCTTAATTCAATATGAATGACTAAAAGCACAAATCTGATCATAATCAAAATAACTAAAATTCTGTGGGATACATTCACGCCTTGTCTAAGGAGTTTCAGATTCCTTTTCACAAAGTTATGCCACATGACCAGGAAAAAAATAGAATTTCGAGAGCTAAAGGAATATTTCCTCTCCTCAAAATGCTTGTATTTGTTGGAAGGAATGGAAGACTGGGAGTGGATTTGGCAGTTGCTGCAAGTTTTTGATAGATTTACAAATATCCATTAAGTTTGAACGTAAAGAGTATGGTGGCTGTTTCACCACGAAGTGAATAAGAATTGATACTGCTTCACCGATTCCAACACAAACTGATTCCAGCAAAAAATCCCTAGTTAGTACGTGAATCTTATATTTTTTCTCAACTGTAGCACCCCGACATCTTTCTGATCTTGTTATGAGCCCAGAGACCCCAAAACTCAGCAGCAATAGATATTCACCAAGACAAATGATTACTTAAACAAAAGTTTTTTTTAATTATCTTTAAACATAAAAACAGGATGAAATTTTATCTTATCACTATTAACTTAACTAACCTAATTTAACCCCCTTTTAATTCTAAGAGCACGTGTATGTAATGTGTGAGTAAGTTTAGAAAAATTATTTGACTCACAGTCCAATTTCACTTCTCATTCCTCGAAGTTCATTGGTTGCAGGCAATACTTATACTCTGCATAGAATTTAACATTTATGAAGTTCACCAGGTGCTTGAAAAGTAAATGGTTACCACTCAGGAAGATTCTTGACAGTTTTCCGAGAGAGATTTGTTACTCCTGGACACAAACTGATCCCTTTTAATCAGCCACATCAATGTCTTGCTGAAGAAACTTGCCCCATCAGTGTTTTCCAGATGATAACCTCTTTCTTTCAGGCTACCACAGAGTTCCTTTTTTCTCTTATTTTAAGTGAAACGTTATGCAGTCAGTCCTCTCCTCTTGTATGAACTGCAAGGGCTTTGACCAGGCTGAACTAAGCACTCATAACCCATCTTCCAAATGGGGTTTTTCCACAAGCTTGCCATCTTCTCCTTTTCCAGTCCCAGCTGCTGCTGCTGCCTGTAGCACTGCAAAACTGATCTCTCTCTTTCTCTCTCTCTCTCTCTCTCTCTGAGAAAAAAACTCTTCAACTCTCTCTGCTTGCAAAGAGCACATGACCTTCTTAGAAAAGCAAGCAGCATTCCAGACAGCCTGCCTCACTGAACTACTCCTCCGATCTCTTTCTGCTGCTGCTTTTCAAAACAACAATCCATTAGTGAAGTCTCTTGGGCACTCCCCAAAGTTTTTGTAAAGACCCCCATGAGCCACCCTGTCTGCCTTGAGCAGAACTCCAGTATTTTAAATGAGATCTGTTTTGAAGTGTTTGTATGTGACCTACACTAAAAAAACCTGCCACACTTTATCTCCCAAAATATTATCTATATACAATATAAACACAACATAATCTCTCACAATCTGCACAGTCAAGGAAATGATCACATTCAAATTTCAAATTTATTGTCAGAGTACTGACATGACATCACATACAACCCTGAGATTCTTTTTCTTGTGGGCATGGCAGAATTACCTCTAATTGGTAGTGCAAAAAATACTGTACACGGTGTATGCATGTAAACAAATAAAGAACTGTAAACAAGTAATGAATGTAAACAAACTGACTTGGCAATAGAGAGAATAAATAAGAAAATCAATAAAGTGTACAAGTAGAGTCTTTAAATGAGTCTCTGATTGAGTTTCTTGTTGAGGAGTCTGATGGTGGAAGGGTAGCAGCTGTTCCTGAACCTGTTGGTGTGAGTCTTGTGGCACCTATTCCTCTTTCCTGATGGCAACAGTGAGAACAGAGCATGTGCTGGGTGGTGAGGGTCTTTGATGATTGCGGTTGCCCTCTGACAGCAGTATTCCCTATAAATATACCCACAAGTGGGGAGGGTTTTGCCTGCAATGCCCTAGGATGTGTCCACTACCATTTGGAGGGCTTTACACTCAGGGATATTGGTGTCCCCATACCAGACTGTGATGCAGCCAGTCAGAACACTTTCCACCACACCTCTGTAGAAATTTGCTAGGGTTTCTGGTGTCATACCAAACTTCCATAAACTCTTGAGGTGCTGATGTGCTTTCTTCATGATGCCATTGGTGTGTTGGGTCCAGGAAAGATCCTCCATGATAGTGACTCCAAAGAACTTAAATTTGCTCACCCTCTCCACCTCTGATTCCCCCAATGACCTCTAGATTTCCTTTCTTGAAATCAACAATCAACTCCTTAGTTTTGGTGACATTGAGTGCAAGGGTGTTGTTGGTGTACCCAGGGGTGCAGGGCTGCTAGAGCTCACCGAAGAACTGCTCTTGAACCTCTGTAAAAAAAAAGGCAAAATAAACATGTGGGGAATTTTGACTAGTGGGGAATTTAACAATGGTCGCATATTAAATACAGGCAGGGTCGGTATCTTGGCACTCCCCCCCCACCAACCCACCCCCAACCCGAGTGCTATCCTGGACATGCAAGGAACCTGTTTCTTTCACAACTGGTACAGTTGTCTTCCTTCCTTGTCCTACCGTTCGCTCTCAATTATATAATGCTAAATACAACTTGGTGGCCACCAAGGCCAGGTCTTGCGATACCCCCTTGCTACACCCCTGCCATAGGTGCTATTTTTCATAGATACACCAGTGCCCCCCTCCATGATTCTCCTAATACCCCTCTATTAGATTTGTTCTGATACAAACCCTGAATACAGAGCATTTTATGAAAATGGGTGTTGGGGTGGGGAAAGAAGGCGGTGGCTGGCGGGAAAAAGAATATCACTAATAACATTAGGATATTTGATCATTTTTGATGAGCTTTGGCTCCTAAAGAATTAGCACTGCTCTCCTGGGTGCACCATTCAGCCAAGTTTTCAATCTCCCTCCTGTACGCTGACTCATCCCCTTCCTTTATACAACCCACTTACCATGGTATCGTAAGCAAATTTGTAGATGGTGTTACTGTCGTACCAAGCTTCACAGTTGTAGGTGTAAAGTGAGAGAAGCAAGAGGCTTAGAACACAGTCCTGTGGTTCTCTGGTACTGATGAGGATTGTGGAGGAGAAGTTCTTACCAATCTTTACTAATTGTGGTCTGGAGGTGAGGAAATCCATGATTCAATTACACAGTGGGGTGTTAAGTCCCAGGTCTTGGAGTTTGCTGATCTGGTTTGAGGGGATGATGGTGTTAAATGCTGAACTGAAGACGATAAAGAGCATCCTGATGTACGCATCTTTGCTGTCCAGGTGTTCCAGGACTTTGTGAAGACCCTGTGAGAAGATACCTGCCTTTGATCTGTTACTATGATAGGTGAACTAGAATGTATCCATGTCACTGCTCAGACAGGAGCTGATCTACTTCATCACCAGCCTTTCAAGTGCTGCTGGTCGGTAGTCATTAAGGCAGGTTACTACATTCTTCTTGGGGACTGGTATGATTTACACCTGATTGTTACAGGTGGGTACCACACCTGCTGGAGTGAGATATTGAAGATATCCATGAATACATTGGTAAGTTGGTCAGCACAGATTTTTAATACTCGGCCAGGTACTCCAACGCTTTCCCTTCTAAAAGGTTCAAGGTGATTATAACTTTAGTACAATCTCAGTAACATTAACGTGATGATGAACTGTGCATGTGTTTCCTCGGGCAGCATATGTGTTAACTGCAATATTTAAAAATCTCCCAGGCTGTTAAATCCCCTCTCAGTTTCCAGTTACTGTGATACATGGAAGCCAAAGAGCAGTTGCATTAATGCCCATAGATTCACAGCAATCAGCTAATGGATTAATTCTCTATAACCCTAGGCTTTACTATAGCATTCAACATTTTGATAGCAGCCTTGGAGAACCGTAAATAATCTTCCCACAAACACTTCATGGTCAAAACTCCATCTAAATTTCCCTGCATAGCCTTAAGAACAGTCAATAAAACTAGACTAAAATCTTGATTTGAAAATTTCTGAAAGTTAATTCAATTGACCTCTCCTTCTCCTAATGTAAAGATGGAAGAGGATTATGTTTCTATTTTTATTTTATATTTTTATATTGAACTAAAATTTCAACTTTGCCTTTTTTTTTGCTGAGTAATTTTCCTTTGTTGTCACTAGGCTGGCTGGAGAAAAAGCTAACAACAATCATTCCCATCTTCATGCTTCTATTGCTGAAGGGGAAGAAGTCGCAGAATAATCTTGTCCTGCCCAAAGAGCTGGCAAAGATTTGCTGGGAGAAGCCCAAGTGGTCAGACACTGAGAGTTCTTAACTGGCTCTTCAACAGAGGGGATAGAAGAACACAACAGTGAGCCTGTACACCTCTCTGAAGACTTGATGGAACTCTGGAAACAGTGAAGAACAGTACATGTTGAATGGATGAGGAGCTGAAAGAAATGATTCTTCATAAAAATACAACCGTGGGCAAATTAATGGAAATATACCCATGATGACCTGCATTGTAAGGTGATAAAAGAAATATCTATTTTCATTCAGAAGTTGGTCCATATCAAGCAGGCAGAGGAAACTCTAGAATCAGGTCAAATGTTGAAGTTCCAAAAACATTTTGATAGATGTTTCCAGGTAGGAAGCACTGATGAGATAATGTGGCATGTTTAGATCCACATAGCAGGGATGAGATTCTTGGCAACAGACTGAAAAATTGCAGCCAGTTTCATTGCATCTCATCCCATTTCATCCTGTTATTCATGGTGGACTGTTGCCTGAATGTTGCCATACTTTCATTTTCTTGGAGTTGCCAGTGGAATTGAAAATGTTTGCATAAGCAAACATCTACACTTTGTCTGTATGATGGAAAAGTGTAATTGAAGAAGCAGCTGATGATGGCTGGGCGCAGAACACTGCCCTGAGGAACTCTTGAAAGGTTATCCCAGGATTGTGATAATTCATATGCAGCAAACCAAATCATCTGTTTTCCATTGTGTGAGGATTGACTCCAAACACTGGGTTCTTTTCGCTTGATGTCCATTGAGACAAGAGATTCTAATACACATTTTACCTCTTTAGCTTGTGAAAAGAGTCAAGAATTGAATAAAATCAAATCATTTAAAATGTCATGAAAATATTTTGAATAAAAGGATTGGATTCTGACAGTTCAGTGTTTTTTCCGATTGCTGTCGATGTTATGGTATTTGGAACATGTTGCTATTTAGCACACTGTAACCATGGCAACACAAGCTTGTTATCTTTGCTTGAAATTAAGACTGGATGAGATTAAAAGGGCTTGGAAATTTTGTGGATGACACAAGCAAATTTGTGCAAGACGTCAATGTTTTGGGATGAATTCTGTTTTATTTGTGCGAATAGTTGCACAGATGAGTCATCTAAACTTTATTGGTTGTTTCTTTCTGTTTTCATTGCCTTTTGAAGTCTGATACATTTTGAAAGTTCGCTTAACTTTATTTCATTTTAAGTCTATAAATCAATCCAAGAAAACAAATAAAATTAAGAAATAAATTCAAATCAATAAAAGGAAAACAATTTCAACGAATAACTAAACAATAATGAAGTGATGTAAAACATGCACGCTTAGAAATTTGATGAGCCCATTAGTTTTCATACACTTAGTGGGCAAAATGAGAGATGAGATCAAATGGACACTATCGGCGACATATCACCATCAAGCTGCTCAATAAATATTTTAAGTCAAAACCTAAGCCCTTAGTTTCAAAGGTGGCATCTGGTCCTTATGGAGGTAGATTTAATTGTAGATTTGGAAGGAGGTACTTGCATTATAATTAAATATAATTGTTTGTATATTTTTATTTCATTCTGTTTAAGTTTCCATAGCCATCCACAAGTATCTCCTGTTTATCAATGCAGTATACATATCTTTGGGAGCATTTTAAAATGACTGCCAATGTGAGAAAAGTGCCTGGCCTCATGTATATACTCTTCAACCTCACCAGCATTGAAGTAGCAAGTTACCAATGTCCACAGGTCCTTCCAGCTCAATTCATTTATGCTTCTGCCTCATGCCCAGTTCTATTGCCTTGATATTTACCCAGTACTTCCAAAAGCATTTCCTGTAACCATATTTTTCATTCCCTACCTTCCTTTCATTTTTTTCTCCTTTTGCTTTGAGTTCAGTGTTTATAGTGTCTTCCCATATTGAAAATTGATTACACGAACTGAAGTAATAGTCATAGCTGAGGTGTTCACCAATTTGCTGATTGATGTTGGTATTCTGTTGCTCTCCACTGTTGCATCGATATTTCATGTCAAATTCTCTTCCTGAAGAAGGATCAAAAATATTTGCGTGCTTTCATAGCATGTGAACAAGACAAATTCTGGCATTTCTCACATCAAATTCTGACAACTGGAAAGATAAAGATTGCATAAAAGTTGGGGAAATGCAAGGCAATTAATTGTAGACCAACAATTGTTTGTTTTCTCTCCTGCCTTTGCGACATGGTGGAGAAAGCATTTCCTGTTTGGTTATTTAAAAAAAGTTAAAGGTTAGAATTATAAATGCAGTTTTTAAAATTTGGCCAGGTTTAGTATTCTAAATTCTGATTCAATGAGCAGTTGAGAAAAAAGACAAATGACAAGTGCTTTACACAAAGCAAGACCAACTATTGGTGGTGTTCAGTTCAAACAAAATAAAGCTAATTGTAATTACAGGTTAATTATCAACTCACTCACACTTGCTGTTATTGAATTAGAGAGCCAGGGTTCAATCCTACTCTCAAGACTAAACTTTAACTTAGTTAGTGTCTTTTAGAATCTCAGGATATTACAAACTGCTTCACAGCTAATCAAGTAGTTGGTCACATTTGCAGTGAAGTCAATTTGTGCCAAACAAGATGTTGCAAATATCAATGAAATAAATGAACAGATAATCAATTTTAAATGATGTTGATTATAGGTTAAATTGTTCTATCACACATGGAATATTTGACCATCTTTTCAATATAATGAAATGGGATCTTCAACGTGCACTGTCAAGAACATTTGGATGTTTTGGTCTCCAATTTAAAATATCATTACATTCATTACAAGCTTTTGACAAATATATATTAAGACCAGATTTGTTGTTTTAATGATAAACAAATAATGAAATAGTACATGTAGACATTTCAAATGAGTGTGCAGTTTTCATTGATCTCTCACACATATCCAAAGTTTTTTTTTAATATCATGTTTATTTTACATAGGTGCTTGAGATAGCTGATTCAATTAAATAGATGGAATGAAAATCCAGTGTACTCTATGATAAACAGATGATCTGTTTTTCTAATTGTAAGCAAAACCTTACCCCACAACTCAAAAAACTCTCCATCTAAGATATTACATTAGTTTGTACTTGATGGTTAATTTTAATAAAATGTTCATTTATAACACTACATTCAAATGTTCACTGGACTGTAATGGAATTAGTTGGCAGTCACTTTTAGTTAAGGTTCTCAACCTTATTCTTTCCACTTACATCCCACTTTAAGTAATCCCTATGCCATCGGTGCTCTATGATTAGTAAGGGATTGCTTAAGGTGGGATGTGAGTGGGAAGGGAAGGCTGAGAATCATGGCTCTAGACCTAATTGTTACGGAAATATTTTGCTTCAGAAAAATTGTAATTGTCCCATTTCCTTTGGAGTTATGAAACCCTGCACATAACGAGTCAGTTAGGTACAATTAAAACAGTGATTTTCAAATTTTTTCTTTCCACCCACATACCACCTTAAGCGATCCCTTACTAATCACAGAGCACAATGGCATAGTGAATACTCAAAGTGGTATGTGAGTGGGAAGAGTCACGTGATGGAGTAGTGGCCGGTAGGGTAAAACCAGTCCCCTCCAGAAATAAAGCAAAAAAAGTCAAGAAAAGACAAAATTCAACAAATATAAAATATAAGAAATAGAAGATAAAGTTGCAGAGAAGAGAAAGAAGATGACACCCAAGAAGGAAAAAGTAAAAACAATGGGGAAAAAAAGTCACCAGAAAAGAAAGAAGGCCTTACCTGCATGAAAGAACAGTGGAGTTGTGGTGGCGAAGAACGTCCGTTCTCCGAGGTTGGTGCTGGCCCTGCGGAGTCGCGACTCCCCGACCAGTGGACTGCAAAATGGCTCTCTGAGCCAAACAAAAGTGAGCAGTGTGCAATCAAATGTAAAAGAAAACACCGATCGGAGGGGGACTCAGCCAAGATGCGGGCAACCACAGCGCAACCAGCTGAGGGATGCCTGTCACCAGGGCTCTCAGCTGGAAGATGAGGAAGGTGGCAGGAGAGGGAGTGAGGTACCAGGTGAGAAAGAAAGTCGACGGGGTGAACAGCAAGAGGAACAGCAGTAGGAGGCCCGACAGATGAGCAGTCCAGAAGGGGAGGACCAACAGCAAGAGGCCCAGCAAGAAGAGGCCCAACAAAGTGATACAAGCAACTCATCAGGAAAATTAGAAGAGATACAGATACAAAGAAGAGAAGAAGACACAAACACGGGTACAGACACAGAAAAAAGAGGAAGAAGAAGACCAAGATCTTCACAGAGAAATAGAAGTTAAAACAGATGGACAGAATATAGATAAAGCTTTTTTTGAAGAACAAATGAGAGCACTAAACGAATGATTGTCATTAGAATTTATTGCAATCAAAAGAAAAATTAAAAGAACAGAAGATAAAATGCAAAGATTAGAACTAGTCATGACAGAAATAGGGAAAAGAGTAGAAAATGTGGAAGAACGAGAAACGGTTGTAGAAATGGAAATGTGGAAGAATGAGAAATGGCTGTAGAAATGGAAGTAAATGACAAGAGAAAAATTGGATGAAAGTGACAAAAAAATTAAAGAGACACAAGAGTTGTAATCTCAGAAAATTGATATGTTGGAAAATTATAGCAGGCGAAACAACATAAAAATAGTGCGCCTGAAGGAAGATGAAGAAGGCACAGCTATGAAGGAATTTATTAAAGAATGGATCCCAAAGGTCCTGGGAATGACAGAAATGCAGGAAGAAATGGAAATAGAAAGGGCACACAGATCACTAGCTCCGAAACCGCAGACACATCAAAAACCAAGATCCATCTTAGTAAAATTTTTGAGATGTATGACAAGAGAAAATATACTGCAGCGGGCAAGGAATAAAATTAGAGAAGAAAATAAACCATTGGAATACAAGGGTCAAAAAATATTTTTTTACCAAGACATAAGTTTTGAACTCTTAAAGAAGAGGAAGGAAAGGAAAAAAAAACAAATTACCAATGACCGAAATTATTATTGACGGAAAATCAACTAATCCCTTTCACAATAGATAACCTTTCCTTTAGTGAATGGGAGAGAAAAGGGATCAAAAGAATAGAAAATTGTTTTTTGGGAAATAAATTATTATCTTTTGAACAAATGAAGTACAAATATGGTAACTCATGGTACAATCTTTGCATACCACCAACTGAAAACCTACTTAAAGGACAAATTGGGAAGCAGTCTGAGGTTACCAGAAGGAAGCAGCTTTGAATATGTGATTACAGACACAATGATAATTAAAATATTTATAACAAACATGTGCATCAAGCTGCAAGAGAAAGAGAACGATGAAATAAGCTGTAAACCCAAACAAAAGTGGGAACAAGATCTAAACATAAAGATAAAAAATGAAAAATGGGAAAAGCTATGCTCCGGAACTATGAGAAATACAATAAACACGAGATTACGCATGATACAATATAATTGGTTACACAGGATATATACCGCACCTCAAAAGTTAAATAAATAGGACCCAACAATATCAGACAGATGTTTTCTGATAGAAGTTTTCGCTGTAAGAAGGAAATGGGAACAACAGTACATGCAATTTTGGCATGTGAGAAAGTGGAAAAGTTTTGGGAAGATCTAAATCAGGTATTAAATAAAATCATAAAAAGAAACATATCAAAAAATCCAGATATCTTTTTTCTAAGTAATATAAGAAATAAAGAATTAGGCCTCAAATTGGATGAAGCATAAAAAAGATTTATTATGATAGCCTTAGCTGTAGCAAAAAAATGTATAATGTCAACCTGGAAATCAGAAGAGAGCCTGAGAGTACAGCAATGGTACATAGAAATGAATAAAAGTATTCCATTGGAAAAAATAACATATAATTTAAGAAATAACGTCACAGTATTTGAACAAATTTGGGAATCGTACATGGAACACAACAGAGAGGGCCTAGCACAGACCTCCACCCCTAAAATGACAGAATGAGAAGAAGACGAAATGAACTGACCCAGTGGGAAAAGTAGATGACACAATTTTCTTTTTTATTTTCATTGTGTGATGACTTTGTTTAATGGGTTTATTGTATTGTATATGTTGAACATTTAGTGGGTAGGGAGGGGGTGTGGGAAGGAGGGAGGGGAGGGAGGGTGGAAAAAGGGGAGAAATGACACTGTATATATTCAAGAGGGAAATGTTTGTGTGTATTTTGGTTAATATGGTTCATAGTGTGAAAAATTTTAAAAATTTTAAAAAAGAAGAGGAAGGAGTTTAATACAGCAAAATCGATCCTATGGAAAAAAAGGTTATAAATTCATGTTAAGACATCCAGCTGTGCTTAAAATATTTATACCCAGAGAGCAAAACAGACTCTTCTCAGATACGGAGGAAGCACAAGAATTCACAGAGCATTTGCAGGACAGAAGGAGAGATGAAGAGATGTAATAAGAATGAAGAATGGCGATAAAGTATATATAAAGATGTAAAAACAATGTATATGTAAAGAACTAAAGAGGGAAAAGAAAAGGGAAGGAAGGAAGTAAAGGAAAAAAGGGAGAGCTTTGTTATATGTGTAAAAAAAAAAGTGTTTTCCGGTGGTGGTGGGGGGGGAGAGAATAACCATCACTCCAAAATCAGTTGATGCTTGCGAACAAGATCACAATCCAAATGGAAAGGAGAGTTGTGGTTGCCCAGCAAGGGTTAAAGGGAAACTCAGAGACGGGGGGCATTTGGGGTTAAGGTTATATTGGGTGTAGGAATTGTTGGAGTATTTTATGTTTTAAATGTGTTGTCATACATTGAGTTTAAAAAGGGAAAACTGAGAGATGAAAATGGGGAAAAGGGGGATGGAGGTGGTGAGGAAGCGGAAATGAGGTGTAAACAAGATATAAGATGCCCATGTTGAACTATATGACTATAAATATTAATGGAATACATAACCAAATTAAAAGGAAGAGGCTATTAAATTTACTGAAAAAATAAAAAATTAGATATAGCATTTGTGCAGGAAATGCATCTAACTGAATGGAACATAACAAATTAAAGAGAGACTGGGTAGGACACGTAGCAGCAGCATCATATAATTAAAAAGCTAGAGGTGTAATCATATTAATTAATAAAAATGTACCAATCAAAATAGAGGAGGAAATAATAGATCCAGCAGGGAGGTATGTAATGATAAAGTGTCAGATATACTCAGAATTTTGGAATTTGCTCAATATATATGCACTTAATGAGGAGGACCAAAAGTTTATGCAGGATATTTTTTTGAAGATTGTAGATACACAAGGAAATATATTGATAGGAAGGGATTTTAACCTTAATTTGGATCCAATGTTGGATAAAACTGGACAAAAGACAAGCAAAAAGAATAAAATAGCCAAATTTATAGTTAAATCAATGCAGGAAATGAAACTTATGGATATATGGAGGAGGCAGCACCCAAGAGAGAAGGAATATTCATATTATTCGAGTAGGCATAAAACATACTCAAGGATTGATATGTTTTTGCTGTTGGCCCATATTCAAGGGAGAGTTAGGAAAACTGAGTATAAAGCAAAATTACTATCTGATCATTCACCCCTGTTATTAGCAATAGAACTGGAGGGCATCCCACCAAGAACATATAGATGGAGGTTAAACTCCTTGCTACTTAAAAGGCAGGAATTTAGAGAGTTTATTGAACGCCAAATTAAAACATATTTTGAAATAAATACAGAATCACTGAAAGACAAATCCATATTATGGAATGCAATGAAAGCCTTCATTATAGGATAAGTTATGTAACTAAGATGAAAAAGGACTACAATCAGGAAATAGAGCAGTTGGAAAGGGAGATAGTAAGTACAGAAAAGGAACTAGTAAAAAGGGACGATATAACGAAAAAGAGAGAATTGGCGGACAAAAAAAAAATATGAAACATTACAAACATACAAGGTGGAGAAGAACATAATGAAAATAAAGCAAAAGTATTATGAACTGGGAGAAAAAAACACATAAAATATTAGCCTGGCAACTTAAAACAGAACAAGCTAAAAGAACTGTATTGCCATCAAGGAAAAAGGATAAACAAATTACATATAACCCAATAGAGATTAATGAAAACTTTAAGGAATTTTATGAACAATTGTATCAATCTGAGAATGAGGTGAAAGATGATAAAATAGAAGAGTTTTTAGCAAAAATTGAACTGCCAAAATTGCAAGAAGAGGATCAAATCAAACTGATAAAACCATTTGAAATAGAGGAAGTATAGGATATATTAAAAAAGCTGCCAAACAATTAAACGCCAGGATTCCCTATAGAATTCTATAAAACATTTAAAAAATTATTAATTCCTCCTCTCCTGGAAGTAATGAACCAGATAGAAGAAACATAAAACTTGCCAGATTCATGTAAGACAGCAATAATTACAGTAATACCAAAGATGGGGAAGGATCCATCAACAAGAGGATCATATAGACCAGTGGTTCCCAACCTTTTACTTTCCACTCACATACCACTTTAAGTATTCCCTATGTCAAAAATGTTCTGTGATTAGTAAGTGATTGATTAAGGTGGTATGTGAGTAGGAAGGGAAGATTGAGAATCACTGCTCTAGACCAAATAATTACTGAAATATTTTCCTTGAAAAAAATTGTCATTGGCCCATTTCCCTTGGAGTTATGAAACTGTGCACATAACAAATCAAATTGGAATGATTAAAACAGTGGGTTTCAAACTTTTTCTTTCCACCCACATACCACCTTAAGGAATCCCTTATTAATCACAGAACACTTATGGCATAGGGAATACTTAAAGTGGTATGTGAGTGCAGAGTAAAAGGTTGGGAACCACTGATATAGATCAATGTCTCTACTTAACTCAGATTATAAGATAATAGCAAAATTATTAGCAAACAGATTGGCCGATTGTGTACCAAAAATAGTAAAACAAGATCAAACTGGATTTATGAAGAAAAGATGAAGTGCAGATAATGTCTGTAAACTTATTAATCTAATTCATGCAGTTCAAGGAAATAAGAAGCCAACAGTGGTTATTGCTTTAGATACAGAAAAAGCCTTTGACAGAGTAGAGTGGAATTATTTATTTTAAGTATTACAGAGGTTCAATCTACCAGAAAAATATATTAATTGGATTAAAGCATTGGATAATGGACCGTTGGGGAAGGTAACAGTAAATAGATATGTATCAATTGTAAGGTAAAACATCATGAGATGGGAATGTGTAAGGAGTTACCCTGCCCTGTACAGGGCTGTAACAAGATGTAAATGCATCCTTGTACTTACAAGATAAGAGAGACATTGATGGATTGAGAGGCAGGAAGCTAGCAGGGAAAGGATAGCAACAGTTTTAGTCATTGGACAAGTAATGATATGATGATATTCTAAGCACATATCTAAGGGTATAAAAAATCACCATTTCGCTGATAACGGCAGAATGCATTCTCCGACTAACATGTTTAGTCGCAAGTGTTACAATCCGGTAATAAAGAACAAAGAACCCTGATTTCGACTCAGCCTGGTGTTTGTCTCACTCATTCATGAACAAAGCAGACCTAACACAAGCCAATTTAAATTAAGTAGGTCAACTAGACAGGGATGTCAATTATTCCCCTCATTGTTCGCCTTAGCAATAGAACCATTGGCAGAACTGATAAGAGCAAAAAATAAAATAAAAGGGATAAAAATAAAGGAGAAGGAGTATAAAACCAGCTTATTTGCAGATGATATCATAGTATACCTAACAGAACCAGAAATATCAATAAAAGGATTAGATAAGAAATTGAAGGAATATGGAGAAATATCAGGGTACAAGATCAACGCAAATAAAAGTGAAGTGATGCCAATGAGTAATGTGGATTATACATAATTTAAAAAAGAATCACCATTTAAATGGCAAGCACAAGCAATCCGATACCTAGGGATCAGGTTAGATAATAACTTAAGCCACTTGTAAAACTAAATTATCAGCCACTAATAAAGAAATTGCAGGAAGACTTAGAACATTGGAAAGAATTACCACTAATGTTGATAGGGAGGGTAAACTGCATTACAATGAATGTGTTCCCAAGGATACAATACTTACTTCAATCGTTACCAATTCCCTTAACAGAGCTATTCTTTAATGAACTAAAGAAAATAATAAGAAAATTCTTGTGGAAAGGGGGAAACCGAAGGTAGCGTTAGATAAATTAACAGAGAGTTTGCAGTTACCAAACTTTAAAAATTATTATAGAGCCGCACAATTAAGGTATTTATCAGACTTTTACCAGACAAGGTAAAAACTAGACTGGACTAAGATAGAACTAGATAAAATAGTGGAGAAGGTACCGGAACATATACTTTACAAGTGGGATGAAAAGCTGGTGCAATATAAAAGCTCACCAGTATTGCATCATTTACTTAATATATGGAAGAAGATCCACTTAGAAAGGAAAAAAACTAATTACCAATTACCAAAATTGTTATCGACACAAAACCCAATAATCCCTTTAACAAGAGATAACCTTTCCTTTAGAGAATGGGAGAGAAAAGGAATCAAAAGAATAGAACATTTTTTTTCGGGAAATAATTTATTAACATTTGAACAGTTGAAGTACAAATATGGAATAACTCATGGTACAATGTTTGCATATCATCAACTGAAATCTTAGATTGAGATTACCAGGAGGAAGCAGCTTTGAATATGTAATTACAGACACAATGATAATTAAAAGATTTATAACAAACATGTACATTAAGCTGCAAGATAAGGAAAATTATGAAATAAGCTATAAACCTAAATAAAAGTGAGAAAAGGATTTAAACATAAAGATAAAAAATGAAGCATGGGAAAAGTTATGTTCTGGAACTATGAAGAATACAATAAACACAAGGTTATGCATGATACAGTATAATTGGTTACACAGGTTATATGTTACGCCTCAAAAGAAATGGGATCCAACATTATCAGATAGATGTTTTCGCTGCAAGAAGGAAATGGGAACAACAGTACATGTCAGAAAGTTAAAATGTTTTGGGAAGATCTAAATCAGATATTAAATAAAATCACAAAAAATAACATACCAAAAAATCCAGAGATCTTTCTTCTAAGTAACATAAGAAGTAAGGAATTAGGCCTCAAATTGGATAAAGCGCAAAAAATATTTATTACGATAGCCTTAGCAGTAGCAAAAAAATGTATAATGTCAACTTGGGAAATGGAAGAGAGCCTGAGAATACAGCAATGGTAGATGGAAATGAATAAATGTATTCCATTGGAAAAAAAAACATATAATTTAAAAAATAAAGTCACATTATTTGAACAAATTTGGGAACCATACATGGAACATAACAGAGAGGGCTTGCCTCAGACCCCCACACCCTAAAATGATAAGAAGACAAAATTACTTGATCCAGTGTGTAAACGTAAATGACACATTTTTCTTGTTTATTTTTCATTGTGTGAAGACATTGTTTTATGGTTTTATTGTGTTGTATATGTTGAATATTTATTGATTTTGGAGGGGGATGGGAAAGGGGGAGAGAGGGTAGGGGGGGGGGTGAAAGGGAGAAAATGCCACTGTGTATATTTATGAGAAACATTTGTATATTATTTTGGTTGATAAAATAAAAGAAATATTTTAAAAATTGGTATGTAAGTGGAAAGAAAAAAGGTTGAGAACCACTGAGTTAATAGCATGTCCAATTTTAAATTGCCAGTGATAATCAACTGAAATTGACCTCATCAGGAAATCACCCTTTAGGATAACAAAATAATCACAATATGGCTAATGAAATAAAATATTTGCATTAAATGCTAAAACATATTTCCATCTATTAGTTAGAATTCTATGGAATATTAGGACACTAATTGAAAAAAAAATACTGCCCAAATGTTAGGCTACTTAATTAAGTAAATTATCAGAATGGACACAGCATTCTTTTCCTGACATATTTAAGATATATTTCATATCTGGCTCATTGACATTCTGAAGAACAAGCAAACTCCACATTGACAGAACTGGAGATGAGGTTCAAACCCACGTAGCAGCAGTACTAATTAGTACATTGCTGTGCCAGCCCAACAAATGCATTAAAAATAATTTGCTGCCAAATAAATTTCAGATCAACTTGAGAAATTTTCAGTCATTTCTATCCCTGAACCTGAATGACAAGCCATATCATTAAACAGAACTCTGATTTATTTTAACATTCTTTGATTAGTTTGTTTAAATGCCGATGGTGTGAATGGAATTACATTTTATGATTGAGCCATTAAATTTGATATTTGATAGTTCAAAGTGAATTGATGTTCCAAGTATTTACGATTTGACCTATCACTAACAGACCACACAGAAATGTGAAATCCCATGAGTGAAACTCTTCTGTAATGAGGAGAGGTTGGTGTAAAAGTTAAAACCTTGCTTTTTGAATACTTCGTTAATTTTGTGCCTATCTCTTTAAGAAAAAGGATTGTTTGTAGTGTTACCATAGCAACTATGATGCAATACATCATAATATCTGCACAGACTAAGAACTTGCATCTCATTCTTTGACGAACTATGAAGGAGATGTGAGCTCAAGATAAGTTTCTTTGAATTTGTCTTATTTCTTCTTGTATATCTCTTTAAAGTTGAATATTGTTATATCTTTAAATATAGCCGAATGCTTTGCATATTCATCGTAATGAAAATCTTAATGCAAAGTTATGCAACGTTTATCCATTTTAACAACGAATTAAAGCTACATAAAGCTGCATTTACAAAGTTTGGTTTATTGCATTAATAAGATAATAATCTGGAATATCGTCCCCACGTTTCCTCGAAGATGACACATTTTGAAATTAGGAAATACTAGAAGCTGGAAAGTGTCGTCTATAGTTGGATAGTTCATTCTTCATTGGCAGCTTTTCCACCATCCTTGCTTTAGAAAGATGATGCAAGCCAAGTAATTCAAATGGAAATTATTTTTGTTTTCAGTTATTAAAATATTTGAAATGATATTACTGAGTTCTTCAACTCCCCTACATTGACTGAACTCGAATTTAACTACAAGATGATGCCACCAAGATTCATTAGACAAAAGTTCAAAAGAAAGAATAAAAAGACAAAGGATTTAAATACTTTTAATTTTTAAAACAAGATAATCCTGCTCTAAGCAAAACACATTCAACTTGCTTTAAAGTGAAATAGCCATTTTCAAATTGTTGAAGTTAAAAGTAGCAACAAACAGAGCAGAGCTACATTACTTATGACAAACACAGCAACAGAGATCATGGTTTATATCATTTCACATATGTTGCTTTCACTGGAAGTAATGACGATCTTATATTTTCGAAAATTTCTGTTGGAGAACCAATCCAGTTCTTTTTTTTTTGTAAATAGAAAGTCCGATGAATTGTAGCCTGGAAAGTGATGGCAATGACATTCAATGTGAAATCCAGATATATGTCTATCTTATCCAACTCATATGCTAAAATAACCGCCAGCTTACTTCCAGAATACCTGTTAAATTTTGGATACTCTCAATTTGTTAAAATTTCCATGATAGCAGAACCAATCATGAAATATTCTTCTGGTAATCACATCTGGCTTCATAATACTATTGCACACTAAATCATGTTACAGTAAATAATATTACCATTTGAGAGATATTAAGCAAGATTATTGAAATACAATAATTCTCTTTATAAGGAAGAAAGATCAGCATTTATGAACCTCTTTTATGATCTCAGAACATCGTAAAGAGCTTGTTTTTTTGGAGTGAAATAATGGTTGTAGGAGATGTTCAAGCCAGGATAAACAAAGAAGGCTTCTGCATATAGCAGTGTGATAAAATCATGATGTCACTCATAACACAATGCATCGTAGGAACACTTGTTTGTTGTCTTCCTCAAAGGTGAAACATGTGAGTGTGCTTCTTCTGAAGCCAGTTTCCAAAAAGAACCATGGGTAATCTGTGGATGTGGTAATTGTCAGAGAACTGGCAGAAGCACTGTCTATGTGCTTGTTTGTTAAAATTTTAGTTGAAATTTCACCAAAGTTGTTGGAAGGGAGATTGGAAAACTTGCCTGAAAATTCTAGCTGTATTATTTTTGCCATCATACAATTCCAATTGTATGCTTGGGCCAAAATGTGGGACAATAGCAGTTTGCACCTGGATTTCAACCAGCACCTTGGTCCACTATTTTCCAAGGCATAATTTATGCGATACAGTTCACAGGGATAAATGAGAATTATAATCCCTTATGCCCGATATGGGCCTAAGAAGAGTATTGACTAATAGAGAACCAAATGGAACAGCTACTCAGCTACTTCTAATTTGTCAAATATATCAGACACTCATTCCTTAAAGTAAGTGGAAGATCTGAGCTGAAGAGAAGATTGTGGTCTAGATTTTGATATTTAAGAAGAAATTAGAAAGTTACATGGATGGGAGTGGTATGGAGGGCTATGGTCAGGTCAATAGGACTTGGTAGAATCATATTTCAGGATGGGCTAGATGGGTAAAAGGGCCTGTTTCTGTGCAGTAGTGTTCTATGGTTTTATTCCAGTCTTGCAACTTTAGATGAGGTTCCTAACCCACTAGTTTTGGTGCCCAGCGGTTTGCACTGTCACCTTTGCTTTGATGGGTCAGATTATAATTTTATTAAAAATACAACTTGGGAAGTTACAATGAACTACCTTGAAATATTAATGAAAAGTGAACATATAATTTTGAAAATGGGAAAGGAAAACATTAGCAATGGTTTTTACCTACACAGTTGATTGTAGTTCTATTGTTCCCAGTTTATGTAGCATTTTTTCCCTGAAGTATATTCCTTTATTCTTGCCAGCGAAGTTTTGCAGAGTCCATTGCAATAGCAACTTTTGCTTCAGTTATTAAGAAAACTACTTGAGTGATGCAGGAAAAAACTCACTTTGCTTTAAAACTAGACCACTTTCTCCCCATCTCCAATCCCTCTCACCTTCTTCACCATTAAAAAAGGCAAACCAATAATAAAACCATAGAACATTAAAGCACAGAAAGCAGCACCTTCAATCTTCTAGTTGAGTGGTTTTCAAACTTCCCCCCTAAACTCACATTTCACTTTAAGCAATCTCTATGCCATAAGTGCTCTGTGATTAGTAAGGGATTGCTTAAGGTGGTATGTGACTGGAAAGAAAAAGGTTTGAAAACCACTGTTTTAATTGTACTTAATTGACTTGTTTCATAACTCCAAAGGAAATGGGCCAATGACAATTTTTCTCAAGCAAAATATTTCAGTAAAAGTTTGGGTTTAGAACAGTGATTCTCAACCTTTTTCCCCCCACACACATACTGCCTTAAGCAATCCTTTACTAATCACAGAGCATACGGATTGCTCAAGGTGGAATATGAGTTTAGGGGAGCAGTTTGAAAACCACTGTTCTAGTCTATGCCAAAGTATTATTCTGCCTTATCCCACTGGCCTGCATCCAGTCTGGAGTGCTCCGTATCTCTCTCATCCATACATCTTTCCAAACTTTTCTTAAATATTAAAATTGAGCCCACATGCACCACTTCAGCTGACAGATCTTTCTACTCTCTGTGTGAAGAAATTCCCCTGAATATTCCTCCTAAACTTCACCTCTTTCATCCTTAACCCATGTCCTCTGGTTTGTGTCTCATCTAATGTCAGTGGAAAAAGCCTACTTGTATTTACTCTATCGATACCCATCATAATTTCGTGTATACCTATCAAAGGAGCTAAGTTTGAAAGTCAGTAACAGAATGCCACTAGGTCATGCCACCTGGGGTGTCCTAGGTAGAAACAACTCACTGTGAGGAATGAATGAATGAATGGGATGTCCTCAGTGGACTAGTCGATGTTTTTCTATCCATCAGTGCCATATGTTCATTTTCATCCATTAGTGCCATTTGTTCATTTGACCTACTGCATTCCATTCAAAAAGCAGAACTCCACAAGAAAATAATTTTCCAACTTTTAATTTCTTTGAGGGGTGAAGGAGTGGAACAGACAGAATGTTGCTTAGATTTTATTAACACTCAGGTGAATGATGGCATGTTAGACATGTATTAATCTCCAATTTTCCAAGCAAATAGAATATATGGCAAGAGATTGCAATTTAGGCAAATGTGAAATCCCCTACTATGAAGCTAAAAGGGAAAAAAAAACAGTGTCCTTTCCTTTTGGTGAAAATAGTAGTCCATGTACATCAATTGTTAAAAAGGACAGGTTTAGAAAAAAAAGCTTTGTGGAATGTTGGCATTTATACCTCCAGGGCAAGAGACTGGTGAACTAGAATAAATTTTTTAAAGCTTTCAATTATACTGACATTTGAACATGCAATCTGTTTGGAGAACAGCAACGTCGTTATGACAACGCATAATAACATTCCGGAGCTTTCAGGCAGGAGATTTGGAACGACATGCACAAATATTTTTAAGGGATGAAACCAAAGGTAGGAATTTGGAATTCGGTCGCAGATCAGCCATAATACAATTGATAATGTGACAAGATAAACATCCTATTCTTGTTCCTATGTTATAAGAACATGCTCTACAAACTGATTGCTCCATGGACCTGCAGATACATTTGCCATTATTAAGTGAAAGGTTTTTAAACGATTCTGATACTCTGGATGAAAACATCAGTTTATTTGAGAAAACTGAAACAATTTAAGACATCTGCTGTGAAACATAAAGAGCATTAACATTTTTTTTTAGTTTTAAGTACATTTGATTGCATTTTATATTAATTTTTATGAAATATATTAGTGTCATATCAAAGATGAAAACTATGATTTGATTGAGATTACAGAAACATGGCTGCAGGGTGGGCAAGCCTGGGAACTTAACATCCCGGGGTTTACGATATTTAGGAGGGATCGGCAAGAAAGAAAAGGGGATGGGGTAGTATTGATGGTGAGAGAAGGGATCGACACGATTGACAGAAAGGATATCAACTCAGAAGATGCGGAATCTATATGGGTAGAACTGAGGAATAGCAAGGGGCGGAAAACGTTAGTGGGGGTGGTATATAGGCCTCCAAATAGTAGTGTAGAGGTGAGGGAAGGCATTAAAAGAGAAATTAGAAAAGCGTGCAATAAAGGAACAGCTGTCATCATGGGAGACTTTAATTTGCATATAGATTGGACTAGCTAAATTAGTAAAAATACTGAGGAGGAGGAATTCCTTGAATGTTTATGGGACGGTTATCTAGTCCAATATGTCGAGGAACCAACTCGGGAGCAGGTCATTTTAGATTGGGTATTATGCAATGATAAGGGGCTAATCAACAATCTTGTTGTACGAGGCCCTTTGGGTAGGAGCGATCACAATATGATCGAATTCTCACTCGACATGGAGAGTGATGAAATTAAAACCGAGACTAAGGTCCTGAATTTAAATAAAGGGAATTATAATGGTATGAGACGGGAGTTGAGTAAGATTGATTGGGTGGTGTTTATGGAGGAGTTGACTGTGGATAGACAATGGAAAGCATTCACAGATCTAATGGAGAAATTGCAAAAATCGTTTATACCGGTTTGGCATAAAAATAAACCAAAAAAGGTGACTCAACCGTGGATAACAAGGGAAATTAGAGACAGCATTAGGTCCAAAGAGAGAGCATATCAATTGGCCAAAAAAAGTACCGCAACCGAAGACTGGGAGCAGTTCAAGATGCACCAAAGGAGGACAAAGGGATTAATCAAGAGAGCAAAAATAAATTACGAAAGTAAGCTTGCGGCAAATATAAAAACCAACTGCAAAAGCTTTTATAAATATGTCAAGAGGAAAAGATTGGTGAAATCCAGAGTAGGTCCCTTGCAGTCGGAATCAGGGGAATATATAATGGGGAATAAGGAAATGGCAGACCAATTAAATTCTTACTTTAGTTCTGTTTTTACAAGAGAGGATACAAATAACCTCCCAAGGATGTTGGGAAACATAGAGACTAATGCAAGGGAGGAACTGAAAGAAATCAGTATCTCTAAGGACATGGTCTTGGGGAAATTGATGGGATTGAAGGCAGGTAAATCCCAAGGGCCTGATAATCTACATCCTAGGGTACTTAAGGAAGTGGGCATTCAGATAGCAGATGCTTTAAGAATTATTTTCTAGAACTCGATAGACTCAGGATCAGTACCTATGGTAGCTAATGTTACACCACTATAAAGCAGATGCTTTAAGAATTATTTTCTAGAACTCGATAGACTCAGGATCAGTACCCATGGTAGCTAATGTTACCCCATTATTTAAAAAGGGGGGTAGAGAAAAAGTGGGGAATTATAGGCCGGTGAGCCTTACATCAGTAGTGGGCAAAATGATGGAATCCATTATTAAGGATGTAACAGCGGAGCATATGACTAGCAGAGAAGGGATCGGACAGAGTCAACATGGATTTACAAAAGGTAACTCATGCTTTACAAATCTATTGGAATTCTTTGAGATGGTGACATGTAAAATAGATGGGGGAGAGCCAGTGGATGTGGTGTACCTGGACTTCCAAAAGGCCTTCGATAAGGTTCCGCATAAACGACTGGCTTCCAAAATCAAGGCTCATGGGATTGGGGGCAAAGTATTGATATGGATTGAGAACTGGCTGGCAGGTAGAAGACAGAGAGTTGGGATAAATGGCTCGTTTTCTGAGTGGCAGGCGGTGACCAGTGGGGTGCCACAGGGATCTGTACTGGGACCCCCGCTGTTCACAATTTACATTAATGATCTGGATGAGGGGATTGGATGTAATATCTCCAAATTTGCAGATGACACTAAGCTAGGAGGGGTTGTGTGCATGGAAGAGGGGGTCAGGAAGCTCCAGTATGATTTGGATAAATTGAGGGACTGGGCAGATACATGGCAAATGCACTACAATGTGGATAAATGTGAGGTTATCCACTTTGGTAATACAAACCGGAGGGCAGATTACTATTTGAATGGCAATAGATTAAGAGATGGGGAAGCACAGAGAAACCTAGGGGTACTTGTACATCAGTCTCTGAAGGCGAGCATGCAGGTACAGCAGGCAGTTAAAAAGGCAAATGGTATGTTGGCCTTCATATCAAGAGGGTTTGAGTATAGGAACAAGGATACCTTACTACAGCTGTACAGGGCCTTGGTGAGACCACACCTGGAGTATTGTGTGCAGTTTTGGTCACCTTATCTAAGGAAGGATGATCTTGCAATGGAGGGAGGGCAGAGGCGATTCACCAGTCTGATACCTGGAATAGCAGGAATGACTTATGAGGAAAGATTGCGCAAATTGGGATTGTACTCCCTGGAGTTTAGAAGATTGAGAGGGGATCTCATAGAGACATATAAAATTCTGGCAGGACTGGACAGAATGGATGCAGATGGGATGTTTCCAATGATGGGAAAATCCAGAACCCGGGGCCATGGTTTGAGGATAATAGACAAACCATTTAGGACCGAGATGAGGAGGAATTTCTTTACCCAGAGGGTGATGAATCTGTGGAATTTATTGCCACAGAGGGCAGTAGAGGCAGGTTCATTAAATATATTTAAGAGGGAATTAGATATATTTCTTCAGTATAAGGGTATTAAAGGTTACGGAGAGAAGGCGGGGATGGGGTACTGAACTTTAAGATCAGCCATGATCTCGTTGAATGGCGGAGCAGGCTCGAAGGGTCGAATGACCTACTCCTGCTCCTATCTTCTATGTTTCTATGTTTCTATGTTTAAGCTCTGTCTGGAAATGGGAAGTAGAGTGTAATTGAAAATGAAAATACTCCAGATATTGGAAATCTGAATCAAAAACAGAAAATGGTGAAAACACTCAGCAGGTCAGGCACCATTTGTGGGAAGATCTGAAATATTAATTCTGTTTTTCTTTTCACAGATGCTGCCCGGTCTGATGAGAAAAGACCTGAACTATTTCCCAACCGATATATGTTTGCCAACATGTTCATGAACAACATACAGTAGCACAGAATCAAAGTAGTGAACACTGTAAACACTCAGCAGGTCAGGCAACACCTGTGGGAAATAAATGTTTCAGCGAGCTTCCAGATGAAGTGGTGGAGGCAGGCTCAATATTAGCATTTAAGGAGGTTGGATTTGGACATGGTTGGGAAAGGAATGGAGGGTTACAGGTTGAGTGTAGGTCATTGGGTGGGAGGGGGGGGGTGCTGGGAGAAAGTGTTCGGCATGGACTAGAAGGGCAAAGTTGGCCTGTTTCTGTGCTGTAATTGTTATATGGTGATGGGTAATTAATGTAGTATTTGTGGAATGTTGTTATAATGCTGTGAACTCTAGATGAAAACATCAGAGATAGAACTTTAAGAACAATGTTTATTGAAACCAGCACTTCTCATCTAAATGGCAATGTCATTTGCAATAAATCTTGAAAGCTATTCTTGTACATCTTCACAATGCTGGCCTCTTTTCATGGTGCCAATGAACTCTATGACTCTATAACACTGCTTGACAGTAAATAGAGAATGAAAGGACATCCCATTCAAACAGATTTCAGCTAGAGGGTAGTGAACCTGGAATTCAAAGACTGTGAAGGCCAAGTCACTGGGTATATTTAAAGCAAAGGTTGGAGTTCTTGATTAGTAAGGGTGTCAAAGGTTATGGGAAGAAGGGAAATCTATGGGGTTGAAAGAAAGAATGATTCAAATGGCAGAGCAGACTTGGTGGTCTGAATGGCCAAATTCTGCTTCTATCTCTTATGGTCATATAAACAAATACAAACCATCAACTATTTATACACATAAAGTTACACAATCTATTAAATATTTACTCATGCACAAAGCTATTATTTAAACCAAATAAAGGAATTTCCTCAGTTGCAATGATGCACATGTCATAGATGAGGTGCTCATTCCAGGGGCCTGTAGTTCTGGTGGATCAATGCTTCTTGCAGGCTCTGAGTCATCCATTTTGTTTCTAATCTTCTGGGCCTCCTGACCCAAATCTTGACGAGTGATCCTTAAACTATCTAATAATCCAAATCCAAGCTTGTCCTGTACTTCACCCTTTTAATCACATCATGTATGTACTAATTGATCCCCCATGAACATTTTGATTTCTGTTGTCCATCTTCATTACATACTTCCTGCCTTTTAGTACCTCGACAGGCTCCCGAAGCTTCCATCATGATGATCCTTCATCGTCTGATATTTAGAGCACTGATACATTCTCTTAAACTTGAATTTGTCTCTCTCAGTTTCTTTACTTTCATCAACCCCTCCAGCTATTTGTCCTTCAAAGTTATACTGCTGAGCTCAGCCAAGTCCACAACCCATCTGCAGGACTGGTGGGACAGACTCTGTGGTGGAGCCAGACATCATTATGTAGATAACAAGACTTAATGTCAGCCAATTGCCCTTGGACTCCTTACCTGGCAATTGTTTTTACATTGGTTCCTCTCAGCGTGTTGAGAGATTGTCGCCCTCCCTGTTGATGTAATAGGAACATTAATCCATGCCCATTGGAGCAAAATGAATTTGAAAAACTGAACAGATATGAACTCTGGACCATTGTTAAAACATAGTCCTTCAATGAAGGCCTGGATTACAAAAAGCTCTCGTCCGAACCACGATAAAATATGCTTTGGGAATACCTGTTTTATGTAGCAAAACTTTCAATCACTTTGCGTGGCTTTTTACTGCTGGTTGAAATGTTCCATTTGCAAGTGAAAAAAAGTCAATGTGCATGCTCTGGAGGGGACATTTCCATGTTTGTGCTGGAACCTCTTTTTCAAATTTTCTCACTCGTGTTGAAAGTCCAGGTAGGATAAAAGAAAATATCATATTTCAATCCCCGATATCATGATGTAGTTAATACCGCCAACCACGACACTGCAAAACAGCACTTGGAATGACTTCAGCTCAATTGAGGCTCCACTTTGTGCGATAACTTGTGATGGGCACTAAATGTGATGGCCAAACCCAGGAGAAATGTTGTCACACCAGAGCTCCCCATGAAGCACAGAGACATTAGTGAGCTTCCTCTCACTCAACACAACTACCATTTAAAAAAATAATTCAAATAGATCTCTGTTCAAATAGATCTTGTGAATTCTGAATCCTAGGTAAATAAATATCAAGTACGTAAATGGACACTTGTTCCACCTCAGCTGGACAGTGACTGTCCTCTACAGCATAAAGCTTCTGTATTGCGGGGCTATTGGTTTGATGATCCCTTACAGCCTATCTGTCACTAACTGAACTATACTTGGGTTTGACTTGTAAAGTTACTTGTTGTAAATCTAAAATCCTCAGTGCATATTAATTGTCATGTAGCCAATATTTAACTGTGAAAAGTGGTTACATATATCAGGCTTGCCAAAGTGCAGAGAATGCAAACAAGACTGAGAAAATCTAAAACTGGGGGTGAACCAGGCATTGGATAATTCCCTCATCCTGAATTCTGTTGATGATCATTTTGTAGTCCCCATGTAACTGTACATTTTTTAATCTGCCTTGGTGTATACTACCGAACCATTGCACCTTCTCCAAAGACCAATTCTTTGCTCACTTATGCAGTTCCTCCTCTACTTGCAACTTCTGGACCATAGGTATCAGTCTCAGGTATAAATAATTGGACCCAGCTTCCAGATAAATGTGATCTAGTCCTTATACCTGACAATGCCACGGTATGAGCTAGTGAAAGGTTAACACCTCTAAAGAGGTGTTGTGCCAACACCATGAATCACTGGCCCGTTGCTCATGGCCACTCCTTCTCCATCAGTATCAGCTACCTTATGTGCTTGGCCATGATCATTGGTAGCTCTCTCCAGACCAGACATGACAGTTCCCCAAATACGCATGAGATTCCCTGAGGCATGGTACAGAACTGCACACCAGTTTACTGATGCAGTTGCATTGAACAACTGGTCACATTTCATAACATATTAGCAGTTATTCACAGCTGCATTAGTTGTTCTCTTCAGTGGATGACCGATATTGTAACCATGACTTTAAAACCACCAAAATGCTGTCAGCCTGGAGCCATGGAGGTGAATATACTGATAATTTTCAAGTCCTTCTGGTATGCATACAGTATTTCAATGTAAGGAGTACCTCTTCATGACCACTTGACACCATCATATTTGACACTCTTTGGGTGGAGGACCCAAGAATTTCCAGTCATTTTGTTGGTGGGTGCCTGGCAAGATGCAGGGAACAAGGAGGGGTCTCCACCATCAGCATCCTTTCTCATGTGTTCACCTCTTAGAATCACACAGCAAGCACAATGGTCTTTTAATTTCACTTCCACATGTGGTCACCCTACCTGATCCTATCCTGTCAACTAGCTTAACTAACATTCTCTCACCATTGGTTCTCATGTTAAAATATCTCACGTCATCTGATCTAAAAAGGAAAGGGAAATGTCATCTTTTGCTCCTATCTTCAGCCTCAGTCACCCACTCCTCAATGCCAAAGCACATTCCAATGTTGAAAATCCCTAACTCCGCTGGATAAAAATGTCCTTTGAGGATTTTTTTTCTCTCATAAGAGACTGCATCAATAATTCACAGTGTCAGTAGACTCACCAGCATTTCATGTATTCTGGCCCTGCCACTTTCAACAGTACATTCTTCCCCTTTCTTTTCGACATTCTGTCACATTTCTACACGTCAACCTGGGGGATCCAGAGTGGTGTTTGCAGTCAGGTACATCTCCAATCATTTCTTTTATTGGGTGAATGTCAAGTCTTACAGGGTCTTTCATGCTCCCTGATATTTCTACCATGTACTGCCATCAACGCTGTTCTATTTTAAGAACACTGTTTTCCTTCCTCCACACATATCAGATCACTGCTCTGTTGATTCTTCAAGCAAAAATATCCCAAACACACCAGTGTGGTGTCTGTGGAATTGTTGATGTTTTTGTATGCATGATAATTAGATGGTGGTAGTGCGGCAAATAACATCCTTTATTAAAGACAATAATTCTCACCTAAACAGCCACATCTGGTATAACAATGTATCACATGGTCTATTTTTTTTTCTGAGAGCAGACTTACACATGTACTATATAATGAATGACCATCAAAACTGGGAAAAATTAGAGATAAGTATTCTAAAATCCAGAGATGATTAAACAGAAGGGAAGGAATGTGTTTCTTTGGAAGGCAGGAGAGGTTAAAAAAAGACCAGTTTTAAACATTGATAGTTTGTATCACCATAGATATTGCCCAACCTGCTGAATATTTGCAGTTTTCTGATTTTAACTCAGGTTTTCATTATCTGTGGTTTATTGCTTTTGAGAAATATGAGGAACTTGGGCTTGGGCAGGTCAGAATGAAGGTAACCAAGCTTTCAGGATTTCTCTCCTAAATGTGGGAATGCTGGTGGATACCTTCACTGGTGATTTTGAAAATGACAATATCTTCTCATATTTGGTGAGAATCCACGGCACCTGGAAACAGCTCCAGAAAATTTTCCATTGTACACAGAGGACACTTTCAGCTTTCATATCCATATCCCATATTGGCAATTTCTGAATGGCACTGTTTTTCAATGTTAACAGGTATGGAGTTAAATATGGTTTTAAAAAACAAATGTTAACAATTTTACCCTTGTTAAAGTAACATATGCTAAAACTTTTTAAATAAATGTTGTGGATTCTTCAAATATATTCTGACCTGAAAAGTAGGCGTTTGGTTTTTATCTTTATTGAAACTGCATAATCCATGCCTACATTAAAAGTAAACATTCAAAGAAATATGCAACTAAATTGTGTATTTCTGCTTAAAAAGGACGGACAGGTCTAATTACTTGCTTTCATGAAAGTAACTGAGCTACAGCTGTCCATACTAACCGGTTGGATCTTCACTGAACACCACCTTTGAAGTTTATGAGAGATGTATCATATCCAATCATTAAGCCCATAAATAACCATTTCTGACACATTGATATATTGGTGGAGAATCCATTAGATTTGCAACTGTTATTTATCATACTGTAATAAAGCACAATACATTTATAAGCTAACTCGTGGGCAGTCAGTAGATTAAATTTAATGTATTTATATTTTATGTATACCTCAGGTGTGGACCATAAAACCATAATTTCTTATGATCAGCCCTTCCAGATTTTTTGTTTGCAAACTTATCACAATTTAATGGAAAAGATAGGAAGTATAAGACAAACAATGTGAATGCAAACAACAAATCCTTATTTCAAATATAATCCAAGCTGCAACAAGTCCTTCCTTTGAATTTTAAAGTCCATACTTATGTAATAGTTCAGACTGCCATGGGCGCTTGCGCTCTGGAAACTGGACAGGAATTTTGATCTTCTGAAAATCTTGGATGCATTTCTTCATTTCATCCTCAACGCTCAACTTTTCATTAATTTTCTTTTTGCAGAGGCTTGGATCACGGGAATTGTTCATCAGCGTTTGAAAAAGTTCACTGTTTCTGCGTTTGTCGGGCTGTTGCAACCATGGAATGGGGGTTTTCTTGGAAGGCCGATCCAGCGTCAGGGTATTAGGCTGAGATGGTGTGGGCTGCGATGCACAAGCGACGTTCTCCTGCGGAGTGCTGGCTTCTGACTGGCTTTCACAACTAGAGGTGGAGAGCTCATTACAGGAGGTTCCACTTTCCATTCCTTTCTCCCCCTTATCAAGTTTCCTGCTGTCACATTCAGACTTCGGAGAGGCTGGCCGTTGTAATCCTCCTGTCAAATTTAGAACAGGGCTGATAAAACAAAAGATTATTCATAGACATTTCCATTGCTTTGTTTCACTCCATCATGCACAGGTACAAGACAACATAACTATACCTTCCTTTTGGAGTCACTAAGGCAAGTTGTGGAAGCTGTGTGGCACGACACCCTAATAAATAGTTCACAACCACCTGAGAAAAAATGTGCATGAATTACAATCACTTTCAAAGCCTAACACCCAGTAACACAAGAGATTCTCAGACCTGGGTTTGGGAAAATGATTAAGAACTCCTCAATCATCCCATGAGATTAAGTGCAGTCGTTCTCTCTATGAAGCAATAGAAACTCTGTCCTTCATCTCCTGGAAGGTTGTCAATAGATAAACTCTTAGGTGTAACAATTCAGTCTCACACTTGCACTTTGAATTAATCTATGCATTGAAATCCTGAGAAAAGCGCCCTGACAAGATACATTTCGTGGAGCGTCTGCTTGAAGAATTATGATACACCAATTAATCTAAATGAGTTCTGAGGCATAATCATAGCTTGGTATAAATGACTGTCCTAGATTACACCCCTGGTCAGTTCTCTGACCACTGTTCAAGGTGTGGTGGTGTGTTTTGTCTGACTTAAAATGTGTGATGTCATACAATTGATGCTAAATGTTCAAGGATCATTTAAAAAATAAGTGTCCCATGTTTAAATCAACTGTGATTTAATTCTATTCCTTGTTTCTGTGTTATCCTTATATCCTTCATTTTGCTCTCATCCATGTTTCTTTTTATACAGAAGTCTCATTTCCTTTTTTTTATTAAACGTTTGGTTCTTCTCTAATCGTTTCTTGTGTGTGTAATTCTCTGTGCATAATAATGCCTTCCACTCTACATATATTGAATCTACCTCCTTATACTATGTCAGGTCTCAGAGTAAATTAAAGGCATCCTCAGCATCCAATCGCCCTTGAAGCAATGGTATCCAGCTGCAATGAATCCAAAGGCACTCATGGAAAAGTCTCATCTCAATTCAGCAACAATCCCAGAAATCACAACCATTAATATCATTCTCTGATGTGAGTTCCAGCATTGTTTAAACAATTTTTGGCTCAGAAAGTTGAGAGATGGATTTAAAACTGCTTGTCATCAATCCAAATTCTCCTTTGCTAAATTGTTCTTAATGCGTTTGTAAGGAACACAATTTGATTTTAGCACCTGGCAACTTCAATAGCAGGAAATGAGGAGGGTTGCAAAGACAGTAGGGAAGCAGGGGATGCCTGAGTGGTAGACAAAATCCTCTGGACTTGGTTAAGCGCACAGGATGAAGGTAGATTCCTGACTGGAAAAGGGATGGCAGAGGAGTTAAGGAAGATAGATGGAATTGACTGAGGAGATAGCAAGCAGTTCTGAGCAAAGCTATGTAGCTTAATATAAAATGTTAATTGGCAGATTTAAGGACGGGAGCATCTTTGAGGGATACAGACCAAACAGAAGCAAAGAGGATTAGCCCAGAATTACTAATTCGTCAGCATGGACTAATTGGGCTGAAGGGTCTTCTCCATGCTGTATGTTTATGACTCTATGACAGAAACTGGGCTTCAGAATCTACAGAAAAAAAAAACTGCATAAGATCAGAGAAGCGAGCTTCCTAAATCTGCTTCGAGATATTCTCAGTTCACAGAATTTCCAGCATGCACAGAAATCATCTAGACATAAAAGAGCATCCTGCATAGAAATCAACGTTTGCCAGGTGCTGAATCACCAAATGTAAAAGGCCTGGTCCCCCTCCAGACTTACACAAAATAAATGGGCTGCAGAGGGAATTGATAGTATCTCAAAAAATAGCCTTCTAATGGTTTGTGTTATTCTGTCAGAGATGATCACAAGGACCATGTCAATGCAAATATATAGAACCACAGAACTATAGAACAGTACAGCACAGAAGAAAGTCCTTCGGCCCTCCTAGTCCATGCCGCATTATTGTTCTGCCAAGCCCCAATAACCTGCTCCTGCATAATCTCTCTCTTTATCCCTCTCATCCACGTATCTGTCCAAGTTTTTCTTAAATGTCAACATTGAGCCTGCATTTACCAATTCAGCTGGCAGCTTGTTTCAAGCCCTCACCACTTGTTCCTTGAAGAGGTCCCTCCTAATTTTCCTTTTAAAATTTCCCTTTCATCCTTAACCCATGTTATCTAGTTTTTATCTCTCTTAACCTTTGCTAAATTTCCAATTTTCCCAGGAATTTGGAATAAAAGTAATTTAACTATATTCACAAATTTCTGAAGAATGGCTCAACTGGAAAATCAAAATGTCTGTGAACTTCTTAATGTAAGTAGCTTGTTTTTATTCTATGAATGAACATGTAGTATTAGAAAAATATAAACCATTTTAACAGGCCATGAAATTTGATCAGAATGTAGTCAATGTATTCTCCATTATTTTAAATACGCTGGATGGGTCACGTCTCCAGAATGGAGGACCATCGCCTTCCCAAGATCGTGTTATATGGCGAGCTCTCCACTGGCCACCGTGACAGAGGTGCACCAAAGAAAAGGTACAAGGACTGCCTAAAGAAATCTCTTGGTGCCTGCCACATTGACCACCGCCAGTGGGCTGATAACGCCTCAAACCGTGCATCTTGGCGCCTCACAGTTTGGCGGGCAGCAGCCTCCTTTGAAGAAGACCGCAGAGCCCACCTCACTGACAAAAGGCAAAGGAGGAAAAACCCAACACCCAACCCCAACCAACCAATTTTCCCTTGCAACCGCTGCAATCGTGTCTGCCTGTCCCGCATCGGACTGGTCAGCCACAAACGAGCCTGCAGCTGACGTGGACTTTTTACCCCCTCCATAAATCTTCGTCCGCGAAGCCAAGCCAAAGAAAAAAAAAAGAAAGAAAGAAAATACCTACTGTATCTGACTAAAGTGTTTATTTTCAACTCACAATAAATGTACACAAATTAACTTTGATATATCATACTTTGATTCATCATTAGTCTTGAAGCCAATTGAAAAAAAAAACTGAAAAGAACTGAAAAAAATGTTTGAGAAAAACATTGCTCCATATCTGTTAGTGTGAAGGACAGGGGAGGCTCAGATTTCACTGCAAAAATACAAAAATACAGCAGCCAGATAAACAATATAAGAAGTAGGCAGCTCATCTGAAGGGGCTTAGATTTGATTTAAACTCAGTTTTGAGTCTCATTTACAATAGCAACAGTGAATTTCATAGTGGCAATTGTTGGTCAGTGGATTCTCATGGATCAACCACATAAAGGATAGTGAAAATGAAAATGGCCCATCCCTTTAATGATCTAGTCCCTTTATGAAATTCTGATCAAGAAGTCATCAATTAGAATATCTGCACAGTACCAGTTTCAGCCAAACATTTGCATTAGAATCCCAAACAGGTATTCAGCCTAATTTAGGTAAGTTTACCAGGCACAGATGTTGCTTCCTCACTACTTGGCAGTGTTCATTCAATCAATAAAAGTGAAACATAGCGTCAATCATTAATGTGAACAGAATATTTTGCACCAAATTCCATCCAATACACTCGTTTCTTCCTTAGTTAACTGAAATGTTTATAATTGAGGAGTGCACACTGTTTTAGGACATCTGCCCTGGAAAATAAAGGGCTCTAAGGTGGTTGGGAACAAGAAACTGAAACTCCCTAGTCCTTCTGATGGCTGTAAAAAGTTCACTCTTCACTCTAGTTTAGAAATCTTCTCATCAGGGCAAGGTGAGTGTTTTACATGTAATATGCCTGGTGTTATGCAAATGCACATGATCCAATCAAGATGTGCTCACAATTATATTGCTGCAGGCACTCAAATCTGATAGACATTTGGCCCCTAGCATAAATCCACAGATGTTTGTCTGTTCAAGATTAGCACTGACTAGCCTGCAGACAGAGTCCAATATATTCCCTACTGAGTTATATCAGGATTGCAACCTCATTGACCAATAAGTAACTTTAATGTTGTTCTACAGAAACTACACTGAAGATTTGCAATACAATTTTTAATACCGTCCATCATATTTTCCTAGCGTTTTTTCCCCATACTCGTTTCCTTTTAGTCCTGATAGAGAGGATTTGAAATAAAGCTTTTTAGAAATGAAGTGCTGCATTATGAATAATTTATTACCAACAATAATTTATTTTAAAAGGTTAAAGATTACAATTCCTTCACGTTTGAAAATATTTCTAATAATGGACAGGCTATGAAGACTTTGTGGCCTATTTTTTTGCCATTTGACTAAATGAGAATGGCACAAGGTTACATTGGCAGTCAATGGGTAATTGATCTCAAAGTGGAGTCAGTTCCATCCATTGAAAAAAAGATTAAAAAAAAGACATCCATGAGTAGTGATCTATCACTGATAATTGCCAAAGACTAGTTAACTAAATGTATATTCACAGCAATCATTCTGAAGGGTGCACTGTATAAAACTTGCTTAAATTTATGTGATCATGGTAAAGGTCACAAATCAAAGAACTTCCGCAAGTTTGAAAATGAAGCACACGTGAATCAGCGAAGGTACTTGATGAGTAGCCCGTAATTAACTTTGAATGGATGGCAGATAGCAGGCAATATTCTGGTGAGCCTACGGGCTCACTTCAGCCTACATTGTGACCTAGTTTAATATCATCTGGACGAAATGTGGACTCTAAGTGAATGTACTTGGAAACTGGACAGACAAGTGACAAATGAAAGCCAACATAGACCAAAAGGAAAATTCCAGAAAAAAGATTGTTAATTAAAAGAAAGGAATAAAGATACCATGCGTGAAAGATGAAAAGGGTCTAGGGACCCAGAATATCAAAGCGCTCAATATTAGTGAATAAGGAGCATCAAATTTTGGGACATATTAAATATTAAACTGATAATGAAAAAGAATTGTCATAATTTGAATGCTCAGTATCCTATTTGGCTGAGTTTCTGTCCATATATCCTCTATAAATCCTGGCTACGTCTTTGCTGGTATCAAATCGATCACTGGTATGGCTAATGTTAGTCTCAGCTAATCCAGTTCTAATCCATTTGGACAATCTTTCATAATATAATACATTCAAATTCTATCTTGTTTCTTAACCTTAATGCGTGTCCTTTTTCTGCTACCCCACATTTCTTAATTTGCTGACCAACATTAACTTCCAGAGCACCATGACTTCACTTCTAAGTTTCTCATTTTTATGTTCAAATATCTCCAATCCTCTGCCCATATCTGTAACCTCACTCAATATTCAAGCCTCTGAGATTTCTACATTTCTCCAATTCTGACAAGTTAAGACACCTCTGACTTACTTCACTCCTCTGATATGGATAGTAATAAACTTTGGAGGTCTCTACCTAAACATTTCCACACCTATCTTTATAAACTACCATTCTGACTACTACCACCATCCAGACTTCCATCTCACTAGGTATGATAATGTGCCTTAGAAGTATGTTGGGATTTTACATTAAATGAATGCGTTGTTCAGTATCCATTGGGATTAGAGACCAATAGGTCTCTATGGTAAATGAAATTTATGTGACTATTATTTCAAGTAAGTACAATGCACTGTATGTTGAACTCAAACAGAGCTGATAGACACCACTTCCATGGTAATTTAAACCTTTGTTCTACTCGCAATGTGGTTTGGTGCGACAACCAGAAATAAATTTGCCAATTATACATGGTAGTGGGTTGTATAAAAAGGGGAAATGAATCAGGGGAGAGATTGGAAACTTGACTAAATGGTGCACTCAATGTCACTAAAACTAAGGAACTGATTATTGACTTCAGGAAGAGAAAGCCAGAGGTGTACGATCCAGTGATCATTGGTGATCAGAGGTGGAGAAAGTGAGCAAATTTAGGTTCTTGGGTTTCACTATCTCAGAGGATCTTTCCTGGACCCAACACATTAATGCCATTGTGTAGAAATCACATCAGCACCTCTACTACCTCAGAGGTCTGAGTAGGTTTGGCAATCCTAGCAAATTTCTGGCTGCATCATAGTCTGGTGTTGGGACATCAATACCCCTGAGTGGAAAGCCCTGCAAAAGATAAAAGACATAGCCCAGAACATTACAGGCAAAACTCTCCCCACTATTTAGTACATCTACAAGGAATGCTACTGTTAGAGGGAAGCAGTAATCATCAAAGACTCACCCCGCCTAGCACATTGTGTTCTCGCTGCTGCCATCAGAAAAGAGGTGTAGGTGCCACAAGACTCGCACCACCAGGTTCAGACTCCTAATCATCAGACTCCTCAACAACAAACTCAATCAAAAGTTCATTTAAGGACTCTTACTTCTGTACTTTATTGATTATTTTTCTCTCTGTGTTGCACAGTTTGTTTACATTTATTTATTTGTTTACATGTATACATCTTGTTGAGTTTTCGTTTTTTTGCACTACAAAAATGTGGTAATTCTGGCTCACCGGGAAAAAGATGTGATGAATTGTAGGTACTCTGACAATAAATCTGAACTTTGAATTGTTAGAGGCAATCATGAGGCAATAAAATACTGTCTGCAGCATTTAAGAAGCATTTTTCAACATCTTGTACCATATTAAATTGAAATTAAACGGGAATGGAATCAAAATGACACACAATATTGGTGTCAGTAGTTGCTGATGTATTTGCCCACATTTCTGATGAACAGCGAGCTGTTGGGAGGACGAGCATAGCGAGACATGGCGGCCGTGGCACTGAGCGAACGAGGCGGGTGGCAGCACCAGAAAATTTAAAGCAATCCGCTGTAACTGGTGATCCCACAAAGCTATGAAAGAGCCTTTTAGATAGAATCCAAGCATAAGACAAGCAAACAAGCCAAAGACTTCTTAAGGATCAAGCTTGAAGAAAAGAGAGGGAGGATGAAAAAAGATTAAAGCTTGAAAGAGGGAAAAAGTCAAGGCTTCGATTTGTCCGCAATTGGAAAAAGGTTGTTTTGTCAAAGTCAAATGTTTTATTTGGGCCAGTCCCTCATGACAAGTCCTTCCGGCAAGCACTTAAAAATTTAAAGGTCAAGCTGACGGTGCAAGGTCAAGTTGACAGCCAAATTTAAGATTGTAGGATTTGTTCGAAACCTGTGAAAGTGAAAAGACTCCTTAACAGCTTAGCATGTTTGAAGATGTCCGTGATGCAGAAGAAGCACTCCACAACCTGGACCAAAAGTGGGTATGTGGCCATCAAATTGAGATCCAATTTGCCCAAGGTGATCGAAAAAAGCCTGGTCAGATGAAATCTAAGGAACGAAGATCTTAGCGAAGTTTACCTCAATATGACCGTTATAATGACTCTGATCGAAGGAGGAGGTCTCGAAGACAAAGTTATGACCGGAGGAGATCACAAAGTCGTTTTATGATCGCAGTCACAGGAGGTCGTATAGGGAATAGAGGTTGAAGAGGCCAGAATGTTTGAACAGCTGATGAAGTTTCAGCAGCTGATACAGTAGGTTCTCACAAACTTGAACAATGATGAAAATGAAAATGCTCCTCACATCATTGCAACTGTAACCTTTTATGAATTACAGGAATTGAGGACAAGTGAAATTTGGTGAGAGAATAAAAGAAGTCTGCAGATGCTGTGATTGTATCTTGACAAAGGAATCAGGCCCAAAATGTTGGTTATATGTGTATTTGTTTCCTACAGACGCTACAGGACCTTTTGTGAAATTTGTCAAGTATCGTTGTAACATTATTACAGTAAAACCCCTGGCATTCAGAATTCAAACAAACAACAGCCTCAAGAAACTGTCAAAAAAAAGGGCTGAATAAATAAATATATAAATAGGATGATAGGCAAAAATACATGTTTAAAATTGAAAAAGTAATTAAATGCTCTCTGAAGAAACACATAAACCTTTGGTGAAGTTGGGAGCAAATATTCAGCCTTGGTTGTGTTTTGGTTAGAGCAGCTGTTTGAATAAAGTTTGTAGAAAGCTGTGTTTGAATAAAATGGTGTCACCCAGGATGAAGAGCTGGTTGATGCTATTCACCGTTGGGGTAACTCTCTTAAAGTGTCTCCTTATCCCTGCTTAGTAAGAGTCACCTCGGTCAGAGGCTTTATCTATAAACTTGGGGAAGGTGGGGAGGGGGGTTTCATCTTTCGGGTGGTTCCGTGGAGGGGGAGGAACCTGCAGATGCAGCGACTGTTAAATGATTAATGTTTTCAAATGTGAGTGAAAATAAAATAAAATGCAAGTGAAGTTTGTTCAGTGTAAGTACAGTATTGTGGCGTGCCTTGAGGTTATAGCTCAGGAAATAAGATACACACAAGGAGTACAGTTAACACTGATTTGATGAATTGGCTGCTCTCTTTATATAGTCAGGCTGACCCTGGCTCCCATGTGACCGACGCGCATGGCCCGTGTTCCTTCAGGCTCTGATTGGTGTCCTCATGACCTGCCATCAGTGATTGGCTGGATCACCCTGTTTTGTTGCAGCGTAATCAATGGGTGTGGTTTGTGCCGCCCTGGGTGCCGATTGGCCCTTTTGTGATCTGTTGGCGGTGATTGGCTGGCTGAGAGCGTTTCGTAGCGGCCTATAGGAACAGCACGCTGACGCCTTGTGCAGCCTGCTCAATTGCCATGTTCGAACAGCATCTTCTGTGTTGGCCTGCGATGAAGGCTGTTGGCCGCTACAGCATAGTATTTTTGTCTTTTGTCTTTTAAACTGTTTATTCTTAATGCAAGTGTACGGTTAGGCATTGTAAGAATAAGTCTAATGCAACCAGAAAAAAAACTTATCTGGCATCTACCAATCACCATAATTGCTGGATGCCAGATTTTTTTGTTTATGCTTCCAATAGTAGTAGACTTAAAGGAATAATTGAAACAAACAGTAAATATAAAAACAGTTTTGGTCATCCATGTTTACCATACTGATGTATCAACTGGCACTGCTTTTGGAAACCTGTGTGTATGTTACTCAGCATTTTCTGTTTACTTCAGTGACAATCATCTTATAATTCATAATAGAACAGGCAACACAGAGGGTCCCATTTCTGGCTATTAAGTTTATAGTCTCTTCATGTCGTAGAGCCTGGAAACAGGCTAAGATCCTGATCCTAACTAATCCTATTTGTCTCTGCCTCTATTGCTCCAAGGGAAAAAGTCCCAGCCTGTCCAATCTCTCCTTATAACTCAATCCCTTCAGTGCAGACAACATTCTAATGAATCTTCTCTGTACACTCTCTAGCTTAATTACATTTCTTACCAGAGCATGGTGGTCAGAAACGCACAAAAAACTTCAAATGCAGGCAAAGAAACTTTTGGTACTACCTCTTTTGAAGAGCAATCCATTTTGTTCTATTCCCTGGTTAATTTCAAGTATAACTTCAATTTATTTTCTTTTTCAAATATTTAATTAGTCTCCATCACTTTCTATGACAGTTCATTCTAAAACAAATCACAATTCTTAAAAAAGTATTTTCTCCTTGAGCCATCTTCTTGTGCCCTCTGCTTATTGACATTGGAAATGGTTTCTCTTTATTGACTCAGTCTAAACCTTTATGATTTGAAATACCACGTTTCCAGTGTTTGACAAACAATGGATAATGATAAGTCAAAATGTAGGACGGACTTTGAGAATCTGGTGTCAGTGCAATCTCTCAGTGTCATAAAGACTAGGGAGCTCATTGTGGTCTTTAGCAAGTGGAGGCTGAGCGATCACCCATCTGCATTTATTGGTAGGATGGAGGTAGAGAGGGTTGGTAACTATCAGGTTCCTGGGAATCCAAAATTTGGAGAACCTCACATGGTGCCAGCACATCAAGGGAACAGCAATGAGGGCACTTCAACACCTCTACTATATAAGAAGTCTGAGGAGATTTGAAATATCATTCTAAGCTTCTACATGTATATTTTTTTTTAAAAAAGGTGTGCCCAGGAGTGCAAAAGACTGCAGAAAGTTTCAAACCTAGCCAAGACCATCATGTGCATTGAGTTTCTATTGAAGATGTTATGAGGTGTTGCCTTAAGAAGGCAGCCAAATGTCTAAAAGTACCCTGATAACCCTGGCCATGATCTCATCTGCTGCAACCATCTTGCATCACTAGATTCAAGAATTTTTTTTTTTTTTCCCAACAGCTATCAAGCTCATGAACCTACCTATACTACCCTAACCCTAAGTATAAACTACTCCAGGACCATCAAAAGATCTGTCTGCACTGTTGAAAATCACTTTCTTTTTAACTAACTGCAACGGTGAGTATTCATTTATTCTTACTTTTGTATTTTTTTTAAATCATGCAGTCATTTGTGTTAACTTCATTCACACTATGTTGGTTGCAGCATGTAAGGATTTTGGTGCATCTGTACATTGTACTTGTGTATATGACTATAAACAAATGGTTCTCAACCTTTTTCTTTCCACTCACATACCACTTTAAGTATTCCTTATGCTGTAGGAGCTCTGTGATTAGTAAGGGATTGCTTAAGGTGGTAGGTGGGTAGAAAGAAAAAGTCTGAAAACCACTGTTTTAATCGTACCTAATTGATTCGTTATGTGCATGGTTTTGTTTCTTTTCTTCTTTGGCTTGGCTTCGCGGACGAAGATTTATGGAGGGGGTAAAAAGTCCACGTCAGCTGCAGACTCGTTTGTGGCATGGTTTTGTAACTCCAAAGGAAATGGGTCAATGACAATTTTTCCTCAAGCGAAATATTTCAGTAACAATTGGGTCTAGAGCAATGATTCTCAACCTTCCCTTTCCACTCACATACCACCTTAAGCAATCCTTTACTAATCTCAGAGCACCGATGGCCTGGGGATTACTTAAAGTGGTATGTGAGTGGAAAGAAAAAGGTTGAGAACCACTGATATAAACACTTATCATATCTTGAATTTCTTTGACTGATTCATTTTATTCAATCTCTCTTTTATATTCTCTTCAAAAGTTCCAAGCCTTTTCTGAAATGCAATGCATAGAAGTGGAAACAATTATTCCCCTTACTATTACTGAATGCTTGTAATTTGGACCCCCCCATTACACTTTTTATCTTCCAGGTATGGTATCTTCAACAACCTAGGGACAGTTTAATATTTTATAGAGGTTTGTCATAAAGCCCTACCTTGATCAACCCATTATAAAACCTAGCATACTAAATCATTATTAACTGCTTTGAGAGCCAGTCCTATCACATTAAATGATTATTCACGAGCATCCTCGGATCATCTTGTCCCTCATTCAGTATTGAACTATCCAACTTAGTTTGCCTCTTTTCATTTTTGCTATAAAAACGATAATCTCACACCAACTTGGACCAAACTTCTCACTAATTACTAATTGGTAACATTTCAGAATTACACCTTATTCTCAAACATCTTTATTCATTAACATGCATCAAAAACAGCCACTCACCACAATTCTGTTTTTGTATCAATGCTGATGCTCCCATATGCTTAGGCTCTATTGAATAGTTTATTATGTGACGCTTTATCAGACATTTTTTGAAAGCCAATACATCCCATACCTGTTTTCATCACTACCTGTTTTCTTGCTTAGCTTTTTTAGTTAGTTAGTCAAACATGATTTTCCCTGAGTAATTGCTTGCAATTCTCCCATACACTATGATCTCTGCAAATTTTCTTCTGACTTGGTCTGGAAAGAATCATTGCTGCCTCCCAATGCCTACATCCACCCCATTACTGATGTTAAACTGATGAAAATGTAATTGCTAACTTTAAGCCTTGTTTCTCTTCCTTTGAACGATGCCGTAATATTTGCATTTCCTGAATTTGCCTTGCATCTGAGGAGGCCTGGAATATTAGCACAGTTTTCTGAATTAGAAGCCGGCAATTCTGTCAGTTCCACTAATGGACAACTCAGTGGTGAAAATGCAAATTTCCACAGACTTACAACCTCTCACCACTTAGGCTGGGAGATCTTCCCACTGGATCTTTCCTGGCGGAATCTGGCAGAAATCCAACTGACGCATTAATTTTAACGGAGAAACCTAGTTAGAGAGAGAAAGCTCAGTAATATACAAACTAATTTACTTTTCTTTTCACTTAATTGTTTTAAATTGTTTCCAAGATGTTTTTAACTTAAGAATTATTCATTTTCAATCATTTTTGTGCATTTTTGAAAATTTGCAAATCCATTCAGATACGATGAATTAACTGAATCAAGTCCTCTTCAAGGATGCTTTTTGTTTGATTTCAGATCTTCCTGCTGATCTCTAATTTACCAAGTTCATTTTCCTCCTCCATTAACCAAAATCTGCTCTTCTCTTTATTTTATAAAATGCTCTTTTACCTCATCCCAATTATTTTGAAGCCAATGAAATGTGCCTGTAGTCTGACAGCTGGGCACACATGTCCTTAGCAGCTGGTGAGACTGGGAGAGGGATTTTGCCAGCTTTTAGTGCAAATAGAGGTAGAACCCACTAGATTTGTTCAGAAAGACAACACCCTTAGTGGCTAGAGAGGAATTGCATATTCCTAAGTCAGATGGAATCAGGATTCCTTGATAATTTGAAATCCTATTTTCTACTACAATCTAGAATGCTTCCCATGCAGAGCCAAAGGCTTATCGACTGAATTCCTACCAGTTTCTATTGATTCAGTTCTGATGGCGGAACTTGACCCCAAATGTCGATTGTATTAAAAAAAATGGCATTGTTGCTGGGCTGATCTAATGACAGCACTGCTGCTGCTGTGGAACCAGGGAGCGCAGACACCCGTTGGGTCCTACCACCCAGTCCTACTGCTGACAGCTCCATACAGGCTTTAAATGGCCTATTAAAGGAGCTGATGGTGTTTTATTTAAAATCCTCTGACCGTGGGGTCTGGGCCCAAGATGACAGCACCTACATTTGGCTGTGGCCATGAAGGGCAGGCAGCGGACCTCTGCAGGGCACCAGTAAAGGGGAGGAGGAGACGACCCTAACAACAGTGACAGACCAGTGAGGGACTCCACAGCTTTAGGACACAGAGGCGGTGAGTTGTTGGAGACCTGTAAGCAAGGAACCTACATAGACAGCAGGCTACTGGCGAATTGAGATCAAAGGACTCACACCAGGCAGTGGGCTGCTGGACACTGGCTCAGGAGATCCAGGTTTTGGAACCAGGATTATTGAGGGCAATAATGGGTCCCGAAAGGTTCTGGGTGCTGAAGGCTTCCTCGTGCCAGAGGTTTGGAGTTGGGCTCAGATTCCCAATAGTTTGAACTGAAATGGTGTCTTGTGCAGCTGCAGAGGTTGGAGGAGCGTTGGAGGTGAATCCATGGACACTCAGTGACTCTGAGACTATCTTTTCCTTTTTTTCTCTGACTGTAATGGTGCCAGGAAATGCTAATGGTAAATCTTTGTCTGCCTTAAAGCAGACAGAAGACAATTTCATGTCAGATTGCATTTCTGTTTTATTGCATGAAAATAAATAGTATCTGATTTGACCTGATGTCTTTTGCCTCACAGCTGCTTTGCGAGTTCCTCCAGCAGTTTGCTTTTTGCACCAGATTCCAGCATCTGCAGTCTCTGTGTCTCCAGTGTATTAACTTGCTTTTCCCCCAACCATCACTTAGACATCTTCTTCAATGGTAAACGCCTGTTCAAAGTACACATTAATTAACTTGTGTTTGTGGCATCAAGGAGTAGATCTCTAGTTTGTTTTAATCAGATTCTTACCTGACCACCCGTGATTTGCTCGTGTTTTTTGTCATACATTTTCAAAGGACCTTGAATTCCATTTGAGCTACTGATCTTTTCCAAGTCTTTGTTCTTTTCCTATATTTTTAACCTAGCTCTCCTTTCTTTTTCCAACATGCAGTACATTTGTTCTAAACCATAATGAGAAACAGGAGTAGGAGTCGGCCATCAAGTCCCACCAGCTTGCTTCACTGTTCGTTTAAATCATGGTAGATTACTTCAGTGCACTTTCCTGCCAAATCCCCAAATCCCTTGTTTCCCTTTGAGTGCTCAGGTCCATCAATCTTAACCTTGACTATGACAGTTCACCTACAGTTCTGTGGAGGATAAGCATTCGAGAGATTCACAGCCTCAGGGAAGAAATGCTTTCTCATCTCAATTCTAAACAGCTAAAAACTTTTCTTGAAACTATGCTTCTTACTTCTAGAGTCTAGCCGAAAGAAATCTCTCAGCATCTATTTTGATAAGCCCATTCAGTTTCAATATGACCTCTTATCCTTCTAAACTTCAGAGAGTTCTCCTACTCCTTGAGTCATCCCCTCATTCTTATTAATCAGCATTGTATCACATTTACAACTCCATCATGCTCTAACAGCTAATTCCTGCATAATACAGTAAATTTGACTCTCCCTTCTGGAAACATGCTCTGAATGAACCTGACCATCTTGTTTTATAAGACTGCCCATTGCTCTGTTTTATATCTGCCTCCTCATTTTTAACTCCAAATCACCTGGTTAAGTGAAATCAGCTCATTTCCAGTTGGATTTTTTTGATTCGAAGATGCTTCTTCAGTTCTCTGCAACTATTTAGAGACAAATGTAGTGCACATTACAGAATTGTGGAATTGAGAATTATGACGGCAACAGAAGAGGCCACTTGTCCCAAAGTATCCATGAAAGGTACGAAATGCTATTTTACAGGATTGTTTGGGTTTGGCTTGATGGGAAGTTGAGAAACTTGAAGAATACTTTGAATCTCTGATGCCCATTTCAGAATCATGGGTCCAAAAACCATCATTCCCAAATTTGCAAATCTATTTTGCCCGACGCAAGGTGAAGCCCACTATCTCCAGCAGCCATCAGAACATATGGAAGGGGGTAGGCCAGAGGAGAATCCTGAGTGAAGGGTCAGTGTAATTCCAGCAAGGGAAGTACTCAAATTAGAAATTATGCTTGGTGAAATTGTTTCTCTTTAACTTTGCATAGTTAACTCATAGGAAAGGAATATTGCTTCAGTATTGTTCTTTTCACAGCCTCAGAATATCCGGAACTGCTTTATAGTCAACAAAGTAAATTGACCAGTGTGGCAGCGCACATCTCTGTGAGTGAAGCGGTCCCGTTTGTACCGCAGCGCTGACAAGACAGCTGCAGAAGATGGCGCCGTCAGGGCTTGCTCACTGCCTCATGGCTTAGCCACAGCTCGCACCCCAGGCCACGTGATGACATCACCATTGCACGGGGTGGAATTCCTATTGGTCTTAAAGGGGCATGTGCAAAATTCAAATAAATATTTCTTCTAGAAACCCCACCGAGTGTTTTCAGTGTGTAGCAGCCACTACATTGGTGAACTCACAGAGTCCAGACAATATCTGGTCTCAAAACATGGATTCATCAGTGATCAACGCTGTCTCTGTGAAGCTCCCCCCCCACCCCACCCCTTCAGGACCCACCGGCCTCACACGTGGTTTGGGCAGGTAGAGGTGCAGTTTCGACTCCAACAGATCATCTTGGACTCCACCATGTTCTACCACTTGGTGAGTGTCCTCGATGAAGAAACAACGGCCAGAGTGGACGACCTGATCCATAATCCTCCTGAGGAGGGCAAACCCTCCTCCTTAGCATCTTTGGGCTCTCCTGTTGGCAGTGTGTGGCCAGGCTGATGAACCTCAATGGCCTGGGGGATAGAGCCCTGTCCGCTTTGATGAATGAGATGCTCGCACTGGCAGAGGTCACAAACCCTGCCTGATGTTTGACCAAGCCTTACTCGAACAAATACCAGAAGACATCCAGCTCCTGCTAGCAGACGAGGACTTCTCAGACCCCAGGAAGGTCCCAACTCCCACCAATGTGCTATGGCGGATGAAGTGAGAGAACAAAAGCCACCGCGAAGCAGGTCACACACCCTGCACCCAGCCGACCACGGCCTGCCCCCAGACAGAAGACGGAGGAGCACCAGTTGACCTGGTGCTTCTATCACCAACGCTGGGGAGCACAAGCCCGCAAATGCCGCCAACCCTGCTCATATCAGGGAATCGACTAGGCCAGCTGCCGCAT